>NW_006203463.1:1134532-1179980 GCF_000334495.1 Tupaia belangeri chinensis | reverse complement strand
TTTCTTTGCAACATCACCAATGGATAGGCCAGGATGTTCTCCTTTGATTTTGGGGCGATATTCAGAACAGAACAAGAAAAAGGCTGAAGGAGGCCTCTAGGGTGCATTGGGATCCTTGAACTTCTTTTTTGTTTCCCCTTTAGGAGGGATATAGGTTTGCATTTCTCTTTCATAACGGGCCTTGTCCGCCTTTGCCATATCTTCAAACTTTCCTTTCTCTTTAGCAGGCATGGTCTTCCACCTCTCTGAGCACTTCTTAGAAAACTCTGAGAAGTTGACTGAAGCATCTGGGTGCTTCTTGTGCTCCTCCCAGCAAGTTTGCACAAAGAATGCATATGATGACATTTTGCCTCTTGGCTTCTTAGGGTCTCCTTTGCCCATGTTTAGTTATCTTTCCTCCGTGAGGCACAGAGTCGCCCAGTGCCCGTCCGGCTCTCACTTGCCCCGGCACTGTCTCTATGGAGCTCAATGTACTGCCTTAGCATGCAATTCTTGTCAAACATAACATGTTAGGATTATAAGAGACAATTTCTTGGGGTTACTTTGACATCATTTCTCCAGAGAACCATTTCTTGAATTTTTTAATCATAGAATTTTTATAACTTAACCAGAATGAGAGGGGATCTATTGGAGCCAATTTCCTTCCCTGAGACAAGCCTTGAGCCCACAGATTGGGACAAAAATAAATTGGCCAAGAGCTTGGGGGCACTGAATCTCTTGGATATGTGGGAGAAATTCCCTTCCCAACATATTCCTTCCTGCAATGGTGATGCAAGATAAATAGGGGATGGATGTTCCCTTCAAGAAGTGAACAGAATCTGCCTTGCCATGTCCCTCGTGGTTACTATAGGTGCCTCTTAGCTTTGGCAAGTCAGTATACACCCCCAACCCGGACTCAGGAGAGACACCAGGTCCCCCAGCACCAGGCATCACCCTGAGCCTTATGAGGTCATCACGGAAACATAGGTGAGGACCCACCCAGACCCTGTAGTCCAAGGACTGGGGTTGGGGGGTTCACAGAAATTCACACATACACACACACACACACACACACACACACACACACATTCACATAGTCACTCCTGAGCTTATCACAGTGTCCTGCCCCCTATGGGAGGGTCCCTAACTAATGGTCCAGAGTTCATCTCAGTGACATCCCCCTTTGGGGAGAGTCCCCAGTTGGTGGCTCTGACAGGAAACCACAGCTACCTGAGCTGGTGACTGGCCGTAGACCATGCAGCAACCTGAACCCTGAACTGGTGGCTTCAACAAGAGACCAGGGGAGGCAATCAGGGCTCCCCTTCACTCAAATGGGGTGGGCCTGACTGGGTTCCTAGGTCCTGGGACTTTACCTTATCCAGAGGCTTCAGCCTGTGAGTTGGTCTCTCTGTTGAGTCCAGTGGGGTTCAGTTGCCTATGGGGCATCAGGGCCCCTGATGAAGGAAGACCTTAGAAAAGATTGGGTGGTTCCGTCTCATTTGATTCTGGGGTCCCCTTCGTCCCTGCAGGCTCTCCCACCAAACCAGTGACTCTAGGGGCCAGCAAAGTGGGCTTCCCAATCAGGGAACCAGAAATGTTGCAGAAAACCAACTGCAGAGAAACCAAACAGCACTCAGAGAGTAGAACTCAGGTTTATTATACCTGCCATCCCAGAGGAGTCTGGGCCCAGAATTTTGGAAGTTATAGGGGTTATACAGTCTGGGTCACGGATGTTACAGACCAAGGAAACTGGAAAAGTCACAAAACAGCCGCAAAACTTGCAAAAAGTTGCAATCCAGCTTGTAATATTTCCCAGAAGGCAATTTACGAAGGTGGAACAGAAGCACTTCTATTTGCAAGCAGGTTTTAGCAAACAGGATCCATATTACATGTATTTATGAGGAAAATTGAACTGCTTCATTGTGCCCTTGTCTACCCTTCACATTACCACATTCTCTGGATTACTATATCTTTACAGTAAGCTCCATCTCCTGTGTATCTGTTTAGTTTTCAAAGTGTGTTTGTTTTTTGTTTTGTTTTGTTTATAAATCTCTTTTTGGAGAGGTTTTTTTGTTTTGTTTTGTTTTGTTTTGTTTTGTTTTTCGCTACAGGGCGCGGGCGCTCACCAAACAGACAGAGAGAGACATAGAGACAGAAAGCGAGAAATCACCCCCCAGGGGGGATGGTCACACCGCAATCCCTTCTCCTCCATTCTCCTCTAGGGATCTTGGGCACGCATGTACATGCACCCAGCGTGAGTTTTAAGCCACCGGGTCCAGGACGCGAACCGTGGTCGACTACGTGGGAGTCCAGCGACATAGCCATTACGCTAACTGCTGGTTCCTTGTTTTTAAATCTCTTTTTAGGGTTTTGCCATAGGACACATGTGCTTGCTGGAGAAAGATAGAGACAGAGAGAAGGAAAGTGAGAAATCACCCCACCCCAGGTGGAATGGCCACAGCACAATCCCTCCTCCTTCATCTACTCCTGGGATTTGGGGCATGCGTGCACACACATCTAGAATGATTTTCAAGCCACCAATCCCAGGGCTTGAATTGCATTCAGACATGTGAAAGTCCAGCACATTAACCATCAACCATCTGCTGGGAACTAGTTTTCAAAGCCTCTGATTTGAAACTTGAATGTACCCTTGGGCACAGTGCCCGGGTCTAGGATATGATAATCAACACTGTTCGTTTCTCCAAGCTTTGCTATGCTGCTTCAGATCAGTTTTATGTATGAGCAACTCCATGATGAGTACAGGATTTGATATAGAGATTAAGGGATCTCTTTGTCTAAATCCCCTCTCTCTGTGAAATACCAGGGGAGTCTTTTGCTCTGGTTCTCTGATTAGAAAAGCAGGTTTTTAGGCTCCCTGCCCTGTTTCAAACTGCAGGGACTGAGTCCACCTTCAGGGCAAAGCAGTGAGGGGGTCCATGGGTCAGAGTTAGGTGCTCTACAGCTTCCATTGCTTCTGCAGCTTCATGACGGGGGTTTACGTCAGAGCTTCTTTAGGCAAGTAAAAAGAAAAAGAGCCAAACAATAGAAAGAGGCAATTCTACTGAACATTTTGTCTTGTAAAACTCCCACTTCCTGCTTTCTTTCCTTTGTTCAAAAAGTGAAGGTTTTTCTTGGATCTTTTTCTGCCTACATCCACCGCAGAGTTCCAGCATTCAAACCGATTTGATTCCTCTCTTAAATATGTCTACTACTACATTCTCTTAAAATTCTCAGAGATTTTCTTTCTGTGTTCTGTTCAAGTTTTCATTGTAACCCATTCAAGGTGCTAAGATGGACTGTGCTTAATCACTCAAAATTAATTTTGTCCACTTTCTTTTCATTCACTAGCTTTAGAATCCAATTCCTAGTTTAAGACTCTTACTCTTTGTTTTCTAAATCTCTTGCCATAGCAGATTTTCTTGAAATGTCTTCAGATTTTGCTGGTAGTTCTTGGCTATATAATAGCATTGACTCACAAATACTAGGAACATGTGTCATGGCAGCAGCTCATGTGTGGTACTAGAAGAGCGTGGGTCAGGTCCACTTCTGCCACTCATCAGCTGTAACATCTTAAGTTATTGATCCTCTCTGGACCGCAGTTTCCCCATCTATAAAGTAAAAGTCATCATACACACTTCATGAGTTGTAAGGATTAAGTCATTAGGTCTGCCGGGTCTGCCTATACAGAGTATTTAAGAAAAAACAACTGGGTTAGCCATGCAGCACAGTTGTTAAGCACTAGGCATAGGAAGCTGGTTGCCACATGGCTGACTCTGGTTCAAATCTCAGCCCCGGAAGCTTGAAAACACACTGGATGTGTATGTGTGCATGCCCAAAATCCTGATGGGATGGAGAAATGGAGGAGAAAAGATTGTGATGTGATCACACCCCATTGAAGGATTTTCTCTCCCTCTTTCTCTTTCTCTCTCGTGAACATGCGTATCTTCTAGTAATAAAATAATAATAAAAAAGGACTTGCTGTATTTGTTATTAAGAATCGTTTTCATTGTTGACCAGTTCTGGTCAAGGAATACTCTCTTCAGTTTTGTAGTATTGTTTCAAGGATATGACCACAGTAACCATTAGACCTCAATCAAGGTCATTGCAAACTGGAGGTGAGACCAGTCAGAAGCATCTCAAAAACCAAGATCCACAGGACATCTGTTTGCCTGAAAATTTGTTGAAAAGGTGATTAGAGAAGATAGCAGTTCCCAATGATCAGTGAAAAGCATCTTTTTGGAAAATTTTTACCAGGGACTGACAATCCAGAACAAAGAACCAAAATAGTTGTAGAAATATGAAGAAAGAGGTGAGTACTCTGTCTTAGGTAGAAAATTTTTAATCCCATATCATTTGCTAAAGATTTATTTATTTATTTATTCACTCATTTATTTTAATTTGACAAGAGAGAGACACACAGAGAGAGGGAAAGTGAGAAAGTAAGCCACCAGGTCCAGGACCCAAACCATGGTTGGCCATGTGGGAGTGTCCAGCACTTTAACCATCACACCACCTACTGGCCCTCCCGTAGCATATTTTAAAATTGTAGCTTTGGCTCTTATTTGTTTCCTCAAATATCCTGACACCAACTTTCTTCTGTTTATTGGTCCTTATAAATTTACAAGTGTGTCGCCACCTAGAATTTCTATATCAAAATTGCATTTTTAGTGATTCAGCCTCCTTTAGGATCTCCAATTATTTATTTCCATTTGCTAATTAATGGTCAAAACTGGGTTTTGGGTTTTTGTTTGTTTGTTTGTCCTGCTTTTCTATTGCCTTTCTCATATCTAGTAGGTTCTAACTTGCATTTGCTTCTCGATTTTTCTCTTCTTGCTAGCTCTCTTGTTTAGGAGCTTGTAACATTTGCCCAGGACTTTTTAATTGCACTCTATTCTAACACAAATGGTTTCTGAGGATTTTATTCTTCACATTTCTGCAATGATAATAAGTAATAGAGTCAAATTTAACTAGAGATGAATAATATCCAAAGTTCTCTCAAGCAGAACACAAAATAATACAGCATTTCATTAGTCTGTAACACCCACACTAGAAAGCTGACTTGTGATAATCCTTTTCCATTCCATTGCTATTGCTCCTGCATTTACAGTGTCTGCCGTTATTTCCTAAGTGCCAAAATAAAGCAAAGGTTTCTTCCCCAGGGAAGTATAGGGCTGAAAATGAGCTGTCTGCCGATAAAGGAAAAGTACCAGTTATACTGAGCAGAGACGCCTCATCAGTCACTGTCTATTGAGTGCCTCCTGTAGACCCGACAATGAATGAAAATAAAATATGTCCAGAAGTCCTCCCTACTCCACCACTTCCTACTCCCCTCATTCTAACCAACCAGTATTTATTCCAAATACTCATTCTTTTTTTTTTTTTTTTGAGAGAAGTTTTTGCTATAGGGCATGTACACTTGCCAGAAAGTCAGCGAGAGACAGGGAGACAGAAAGCAAGAAATTACCCCCCAGGGGGATAGCCATGCCACAATCCCTTCTCCATTTTCCTGTCAGGATCTTGGGCATGCACACACACATGCCTGGCATGAGTTTAAGCCACTGAATCTGGGATTTGAACTGAGGTCAGCTACATGGGAGTCCAGCAATGTAGCCATTATGCCATCTGCTGGTCCCCCGAATACTCATTCTTGAAAAACATGAACCTCAAATGCATCACAGGTTTGACCTGTCAGTCCCCAGAATATGTGGGTACATGACAATCTGTCATAGACTGAATGTTTGTGTCCCCCCAAATTCCTAGGTGGGGATCTTCACCCCCAATGTGATGTTATTAGAGAGAAACTTTGAAGATAATTCTTTCATGATGGTCGAGTCCTCACAAGTGGGATTAATGACCTACAATATGGACCCTGAGGAACAGCAAGTGGCACAGTGGTTACAGTGGCTGGATCACACATGACCATGTACAGTTCAAGTCCCTGGTTCGGGGACTTGAAAAACACACCAGGTGCATGTGTGTGTGTGTCCAGAACACTAAAAGGAGAATGGAGGAGGGATCATAGTGTGGCCATGCCTCTAGGGAGTGCTTTCTTGCCTTCTCTCTGGTGAATGCACACACCTTAGAGCAAATTTTTAAAAATAAAAAGGATCCTAGAGAGCTTTGATGGGACAGTAAAATAATGTGAAAAGCAATTTAGCAATTCTTCAGTTTAAACACAAAATCACCACATGACCTAGAAATTCCACTACTGGGCATGAACTCAAGAGAATCAAAAACGTATGTTCTCACAGACACTTGTACACGCTGTTCATAGAAACATCATTCAAAATAGCCAAAAAGTGGAAACAATCTAAGTTGCCAATTCATCAACTGATGAGTGGGTAAATAAAATGTGATATAGCCATAAAATAGAATATCATTTGGCCATAAAGAGGAATGATGTTCTGGTACCTGCTACAAAAGGAATAAACCTCACAAATATGCTAAGTGAAAGAAGCTAGACACGAACAGTCACGTATTTTAAGGCTCTGTTTTTATGAAATGTACTGAATAGAAAAATCTATAGAGGCATAAAGTAGATTATTGGGTTCCAGGGACTGGAGAAAAGGGAAAATGGAGAACTACTGGAAACAAGTAAGGGGTTTCTTTGGAGGGTGACCAGTTGTTCTGAAACTGGGCAGTGGTGACAATTACACAATGTGTTGTGACTACAACAAAAAACAATAAATTATACACATTAAATGAACGATATGAATTATATCACATATGTGTGTGTGTGTGTGTGCGTGTGAATTATATCTCTTAAAAAGTTGGGTCTTTGGTAGCGTAAAAATATGATGATAGGCATAAATTCCTCAGTCTTTATCAAACAAGAGTTTGTATGAGCTCCTTCCTGAAAGCCATTACTGACATGACCTCATTTTTGGTCCACAAAGTTGTTATGGTGTGCATAGGGGCTCTAATTCTCCTCAGTGTCTATTTTAGAAAGGCTCCGTCTGTCCTTCGACCACAGGCATGGTATTACTGATATAATAACTGTCACAGCAAAAGGCTCGTTTATTTTCGAGCTTGGACAGATCAAATCTGGAATTTAGCCTAGCTGACGCAAAGAGCTTACAGTGCTTCTCTTTCCTAACACCTTGTTTTTACTTTGGTAACGTTGGCATTTGTTTATGGAATTCAATCACCAATTCAGCTACCAGACAGATCTTAAAGGATGTTCTGTTCCAGTACTGACCATTAAAATAGTAAGAAGTGTTTGTTTTCCACATTTCCCCATCATTCTCGCCTAGGGGAAGAAAGAAAAAAACTTCATGTGAAAAGCACATTTGTATTTTACAGTTTCTATGGAGATTGTAAAAATAATAGGAAGCCTAAGATCAACTACTTGAGAAGCAATAGATGAATATGGCTTTCAGTAAAACACAGTGTCTTCATCAACAATGTGACCTGAGAGACAAGGAGACTCTCCATGGAATGAACACTGGACTGGTGGTTTGAAGACCCAGATCTAGTCCTGGATTTGTGGACACCTAATTCGTGGAGACACCTAAGAGCCCAGGACCCACTCCCCCATCTGTTACTTAGAAAAGCTAAATCAATGGCTTCTAGCTTGTTTCTTTTTTAATTGGTGAATTAGCCAAAGGAATTCTCCAAAGAAAATAAAATGTGGTATACCCATAAGTAGTACGTATGTGTACATAAAAGTACATGAGATGTATGTGTGGAGAGAGAAATTCATTATAAGGAATTGGCTTGTGCAATTACGAAGACTCACAGTTTCCCAGATCTGCAGTCAGTAAAGATGTTTACCTTAGAGAGTCAATGATGTCTTTCCACTCTGAATCACAACAGATTTGAGAATCAAGAAGGGCTGATGTTTTTGTGTGAGTCCAAAGACAAAAGAAGACTGACTTCCCATCTCAAGGCTTCAGGTAAGAGGAGTTTCCTCTTAGTCAAAGAGGGTCAGCCTTTTGGTTCTATTTAGCCCTTCAACTAATTAGCTGAAGTCCATCCACATTGGGGAGAGAAACCTGCTTCACTAGTCTACTGTTCAAAGGTTAATCTCATTCAAAAACACCCCTACAAAGCTGATTTCCTAGTACAGTTGTAATACATTGCTCAAGAGAAGCTGGATCCCACATGATGACCAAGGTTCAAATCCCCACCCAGCACAACTAAAACACGCCAGGAATATGCATGAGTGCCCATGGTTGGAAGATTGGAGGGAGTTGTGGTGTGACCAGACCCTGTAAAGGAAGCTCATCTCTCTCTCTCTTACTCTCATGCATGCATCATCATGAATAGATAATGTTTTTTAAATTTTAAGTTGAAAACAAAACAAACAATAACAACAAAATAAAATAAAACCCATCTCACAGACACATCCAAAATGTTGGTTGACCCAAATATCTGGGCACCTCATGATTCAGTCAAGATTTCACAGAAAATTAATCATCATAACATGGAAACCCTTCCTTCAGACCTTATGCAGAAGCCACATATGTGAAACAAATGAAGCAGAGGCTACACTTACTACAGATTTATTTCAGAGTCATCCCACTATCCCTCCTCCTCATCCCTGTGGTGATCTCGAGAACAGATGCAGAGTAAGAAACGGGCCAGCTCATGTCCAAGTGCCAATCTCTATAGGAGCACTAGAGCCTAAATCAGCACAGGAATGGTGCATGATAGAGGATGCTTCTGTGTCCACTTTTCTGTCTCTCGCGGTGATTTCTTTAAGTGAATCTTTTGAGCATAAGGCAACTCTGAATAAAAACTGTATTTCCTAGACACCCTGTTGACTGGGGGTGACCAGAATTGGCCAAAGGGATGTGTACAACTTAGGTCCTTCCTTTAAGGGGAGAGCACACTTCTGCTTTTTCTTTCCCCATTCCCAGTAGTTGGAATACAGACATGGTTGGATTGATATCTACTGTCACAGTTCGTTTTGTGAGGCTACAACAGAATAGCTAAGCCTGGGTAACTTATAAAGAACAGAAATTTCTTTCTCACAGTTCTGGAGGCTGGGAGGTTCAAGATCAAGCCACCAATATATGGTGAAGGCCTTCTTGCTTCATCATCCAATGGTTAAAAGTGAGAGGGCAGAGGAGAGACAAAAGGGAGCTGAACATGTCCTTTTATAAAGAGCCCACTGCCATGGTGATGGCTCCACTCCATGAAGACGGCATTAATCTACTCAAGAGGGTGCAGCCCTCCTGACCTAAACATCTCCCTTAGTCCCAGCTCCCATCACTGTTGCATTGTTGATGAAATTTTCAATTCATGCTTTTTGGGAGACACATTCAAACCGTAAACATCTACCATCTTACTACTTATTTTCTACTGGATTCCTTGGTTACTCTTAGAATTGCAGTCTACATCTCCAACTTAACACAGTGTATCTTGCATGAATATATTATACCCTTTAGTGTGTGGTAGAAAAATCTTATCAGAGTGAGGGACTACCAGATGGCATAATGGTTACATCACTGGACTCCTACCTACTTGACAGCAGTACTAGTCCTGGATCCAGTGGCTTGAAATTCATGCTGGGCACGTGTGCGTGCCTGTCCAAAATCTCGAGAGGAAAATGGAGGAGAAGGGGTTGTGGTGTGGCCATCCCCTTGTGTGTGTGTGTGTGTGGGGGGGGATGATTTCTCATTTTCTGTCTCTATCTCTCTGGCAAGCACATGCACTCTATAGCAAAAATCTCTCTCTAAAAACCAATAAATCTTATCAGAGTGAAATTCCATTTAACTCCCTCTTGTATTTATGCTACTGTAGTTTTAAATTTTACATCCATATTTGTTAGTAACCTCAAACTAAATTATCATTACTGCTTTAAATAATAAACTCTTATTAAAAGTAATTAAATAAATGATGAAGCAAAAATTACTTTAGATACTCATCCAGCATGCACAGTGCTCCGTATTGCTTCCCAACATCTATGTGGTATCATTTTTCTGCCTGGAGAAAACTTCCTTCAGCATTTCCTACAGTACAGTCTTCTGGAAAATAATTCTCTCAGCTTTCATCTTATGAAAACATACTTATTTCACTTTCCTTTAGTTTCTCCTTATATATTTTTTAGCGGATAAAGAATCTTCAATTAACAGGCTTTTTCCCCCCTCAAGACTTCAAAGATATAGTTTCATCATCTTCTGTCCCTCTAGTTTCCAGTGAGAATACAACTGTAATTATGATCACTGTTGCTGCGTATGTATGAGGACGTTTTGCTCTTGCTAGTTTTAAAATTTCTCTTTCTGTCTTTGGTTCTAAGCAGTTTGCCTACAACATGTCTAAGTATAGTTTGCATTGTCTTTGCTTGATTGGAGTTACTGAGCTTCTTGGTTCTATATTTTGATGCTTTTTACACATTTTGGGTTACTCTATTATAGACATCCTGGGCTCATGACTACTCGTTAAGTAAGTCAAGCTCTTTCATAGATTGTACAAGGTTCTTCAGGTTTTCTGGACTGTTCTTCCCTCAGTTGTTTGCTCACTCTCCTGATTCGTGACTTTTCATTACTGATCAACTGTCCTCTCTTCAAAGTAGCCTTCCCAGGCAGACCTGTTACTCTTTAATCCCTTATTCTACATTATTTTTTCATAAGGTCATTCACCATGTAATTTATTTATTTTCCATTATCTATTAGCATACAATCTCCATAAGATGAAGGACTTTAACTTATTCATCACTATCATCTAGCATACCTGGAAAGCACTGGATAATAAATACCTGCTGTCTGTTGACTTAGGCTTTAGTATCAAACGGTCTCTGGTCTATGGGTCGTCAGAAGTCATGATGAATTTTTCAATGTTTTGCTATGCATTTTTGCATTAAAAAAAAAGTCATGACATTTTTGATGACCCAATAGTATGGAACAATTTTTTCCTAAGTTAGGCTCCAGTTGGATATAAAGTCCTATGTGCTTCAGAATTCCTCATGGTAAAAGATAGAAACATTTTTGTAAATATTGATAGCTTCTTTGACTGTGATCTTTAACACTTTGCTTATAAAAGAAATTTTTTCTAAGCAAACTAAGAAAATCTACTCACAGAATTTCTAGAGGCAATACACTCATCCCTGCCTCTACTAATTTATCCATTAGTCTGTAAATCTACAGTTAATCAAGTAGAGAGAGAGAAAATATATATATGTCCAGGAACTTCTATATCCATGTTTAGAAGGTTCAGCTTATGCTCCTACCCTTATGCAAAAAGCAGCCAAAAGAAAATGACTTTCAAATATGTTACTAGGTGAAAAATACTGCTATCAACTTATTCTCTCTCCTAGTAAAAGAAAGAATTTTGGGTAACTAAAAATAATTCGACTCAAAGCAACTTAAGAAATGCTTCATGGGACCAGCAGGTGGCATGGTTGTTAAGGTGCTAGATTCCCACATGGCCAACTGTGGTTCAAGTCCCAGACTTGGTGGCTTGCTTTCTCACTTTCCTTCTCTCTCCATCTCTCTGGAGAATGAATGTGCCCTCTAGCAAATTTTTAAAATAAATCAATAAAAAAGAAATGCTTCATGAGCAGCCACTAGGTAATGTGTGCCATGGAAGATGAGGAAACAAAAACAAGTACCTGTATCACAACCCAGTTGGGTTAGAACTGCAGTGGTCTAGTCCAGTCTAGTGCAGACGGGTTCTACCTTATTTTAAGTACAGGACACATTTCTTTTCAGCTCTACTGCACTTCTTATTATTTCACATAGGGAACAGACTTCCCCCAGTTTGGTCATGCTTTGCTACATTTCAAAACAAGCCTGAGATGAGTCAAGTAAGTCGTGTGGTGGTTCAGGCACTGGAATCCCACATGGTCAACCTTGGTTCAAGTCCCGGCTTGCTTTCGTACTCTTCCACCCCCTTCTGCCTCTCTCTAGTGAGCGCACATGCCCCATAGTAAATTAAATAACAATAATAGTGATAAATGAAATTTAAAAATAAAAACAAACCTGAGATACAGCTCTTTTTACATTTGTGGAATTTATTGCAAATAACTCTCCTGGATTATAACCTTCTATTATCTTCCTTTGCTTGCTCTGTAAAGACATGCTACCCTTTCACTGGGGACCTGCAGGAAAGGCCTACAGAAATTCAGCAGCACGGATCTAATGTGGCTGTCAACTTGGATTGAGTTTGCTTGTTGTCACGGTAATTATGGAACAATAGCTTTTAACAATCCCAGGGGAGGGGTTTCTTGTTGTGGCCTTTCTTTTGTTTCTGCCTGTTTCTTTGCTGATAAGAAAGACAAATTGGGTTTGCCATGAAGCCAGAGCTCTCGTTCTTTGGGAAAGGTCACATATCTCAGCCAGACCTAGGCTGATGTTTCATCGAGAGCCCAGAGCCAACAACTTGCCATTCTAGTCTGCACCTCTGCACGTGCAGCAACCTTGATGCACTGTCATTGGCACAGAGTCCAGGCGTGTTTAAAACACAAATACGCGTGGCATTTGGTTATTCTGGTGGGTTAATGGGTCAGTCACTAAAGTTACGATTCCTTGCAGAAGTGGTTCAGTTTCTGGCCTGATTGAGCCCAGCTACTTTTCCTTCTCTTTTCTACCACTCTACTCCCAACAATAAACCAAATGTCATCAAACCCTGAAATCTCGACCTCTTTCTAAAAAGAATCCGCTCACACAAGTAAGCACAGGCCTTCTCCTTTTGAATTTTACACAGGTGGTTATAAACATCCTCTGTAAAAAGCTCCAGTGTTTGCCCATCGAAGTAGAAAAGTGTTGACATTTATTTCAAGTAAATAAAGACCAGAGGAGGGAGAGGGAAAAAGGGAGAGGAAGGAGAGGAAGAGAATAAGGAGAAATTGACTCTTGGATGAATACTTGCCCCTCCTGCTAAACTGTAAGTTCTTCCAAAGCAGAAACCATTTGTCTTTCTCACCATTGTATGTCCTATGCCAAGCACAGCATATACCATGGAAGAGAAAAATCAATGAGTATTTATTGAGTGCATCTATTCAATAATCAATGCAAGTGCATCTATTCAATAATCAATGAAAGTGCATCTATTTAATAATCAATGCAAGTGTGTATAGAAACTGGAACACAACAAAACTTCCTTGCTTCTTTCACTGGGAGTACTGCCCCCAGGGGCCAGCAAGTGCCGTGGTGGTTAAAGGCACTGGATTCCCACATGACTGATGATGGTTCAAGTCCTGGACCTGGCAGTTTGCTTTCTCACTTTCCCTTTTTCTCTCTCTCTGTCTCTCTATGGCCAAATTGAAAAATAATAATAACAAGCTGAATTAATTAATTAAATAAATAAATCTAAAAAAAAAAAAAGAGGTATTGCCCCTAGCCAGGTGGTTCTACAATATTTTGGTGACAAGGCTCCTTTACGCTCGTAGAACTAGTGAGGAGCACATGAATACTTGTAGCAACTTTATTCATACTTCTAAAACTTAAAAGCGACCAAGATGTCCTTCAATGGTAAGTGATAAATAAACTGTAGTACATCCAGAGGGGAGGCTATTATCCAGTAATAAAAAGAAATGCGTGAGTAAGCCGTGAAATGGCAGAGAAATCTAAATGCATATTAATAAGTAAAGGAAGCCAGTTCAAAAGGGCTGCAACCTGTCTACTTCTAGTTATCCGATACTCTGAAAGACAGCAGGATGGAGATGGTAAGAGGGTCTGCAGTTACCAGGGGTTTAGGCTGAGAGAGAATCAAAGGGCAGCCTGGAGTTCTTAGGACAGCGAAGTATTCTGCATGCTACGGTAAGGGTGGACACGTTTATTCTAGGTACGCCAAGGCCTGTAGAATGTACAACACAAAGGACCAGCAGGTGGCGTGATGGTTAAAGTGCTGGACACTCCCACATGGCCGACCATGGTTCAAGTCCTGGACACCTGGTGGCTTGCTTTCTCACTTTCCCTCTCTCTCTCTCTTTCTCTCTCTCCGTGA
This sequence comes from Tupaia belangeri chinensis, assembly GCF_000334495.1. Classification (NCBI taxonomy): domain Eukaryota; kingdom Metazoa; phylum Chordata; class Mammalia; order Scandentia; family Tupaiidae; genus Tupaia; species Tupaia belangeri. The sequence goes on along the minus strand of NW_006203463.1, from coordinate 1,166,111 downwards.
ATTAATGAATATATAAGATTTTTTAAAAAGAATGTACAACACACAGAGCAAACTCTGATGCACACAGCCAGCTCTCTGCTGCAGTGTGGATGTGGTTTCATTGACTATAACAAGTGTATCACACTGCTGCTGGGATGTGGATTGCAGAGTGGGGGAGGATAGGAGCGGGGTGAAGGGGACACATAAGGAAATTCCCTATGCCTTCCACTCAGTTTTCTCTAAACCAAAAACTGCCCTGAAAAGGTGTTTGTTAATTTAATCCCACCTTCACACAGGAATACCAAACAGGAGCTAGAAAGAACGCTTGTTTCTATGTGTTAGATCTCTTGATAGTCATCAAATAAGAAACTAAGGTGAGTAATTTTAAAATATGTACCTTTTAAAAAAATATGCTAGAGGGAGCATGTGCTTGCCAAAGAGAGATAGACAGAGATAAAGCACCCCCCTGGGATGCGGTCATGCTGCCACCCTTTCTCTTCCATTTCTTCATTCTGTTGGGGTGTGGGGCACTCATCACACACACCCACAGTCTTTTTCAAGTTGTCAGGACCAGGATTCAAACCGTGGTCAGTTATGGGGGATTGGCTCCCTTAGATCCAGCCCTAAAAATATTTACTTTTAATTCATGTCAAAAAGAAAGAAAGAAAAAGAAAAAGAAAAAGAAAAAGAAAAAGAAAGAAAGAAAGAAAGAAAGAGAAAGAAAGAAAGAGAGAGAGAGAGAGAGAGAGAAAGAAAGAAAGAAAGAAAGAGAAAGAAAGAAAGAGAGAGAGAGAGAGAGAGAGAGAGAGAGAGAGAGAAAGAAAGAAAGAAAGAAAGAAAGAAAGAAAGAAAGAAAGAAAGAAAGAAAGAAAGAAAGAAAGAAAGAAAGAAAGAGAGAAAGAAAAATAAATGGGTCGGGGGTGGTATAGTGGTTAAGGCACTGGACTTTTTCATATGACCAACTGTGGTTGGAGTCTCGGATCTGACGGCTTGAGACTCATACCAGATACATGTGAGTGTGCCCAAAATTCCGGGAGGAGAACGTAGGGGAAGGAATTGCAGCATGGCCATTCCCCCAGCGGGCAATTTCTAACTTTCCCTCTCACTGTCTCTCTCCAGCAAGCACACGTGCCCTAAGGCAAAAACCTTCAAGTAAATAAATAATAAATAAATAACCCCGTTTCATGTTAACATAAAAACATAAAATATAACTATATGCAAGGAGCTCACTTTTTGCTAAAAAGGAGGAACAAAATCATAGTTATCATCCTACCTGAACATTTTTTATAAGACACACAAAATATATAAAACGGATCTCAAGACATTGACTAAAGACAACACCTTACTTGCACCGGGGTCAGCTAACTCCTCCGTAAAAGGCCAGATAATGTATATTCTAATGTTCCTGAGCCACAGAAACCTTCAAAGAGACGGCACGAGGAGAAAAGAACACAAGTGTGGTGGGGTCTCTGGATGGAAGAGGCAGAGCTGGGAGGTAATTTCACTGCATTCCCGAACAGAGGTAAAGAATATTCTTTGGAATACAGAAATATCCTAGACCCTACAAGGTAAAATTCAAAACCTGGCAATTAATAAAAAATTAGCAGGCATACGAGGCAGCAGGAAAAGGTAACCCATAATAAATTTACATTATCCAGAATGGACACAAGTGATAGACTTAGTAGACAAGGACACTGAAATTTCCCAACTTGGAAAATGATAAACTCACAGATTCAATAAGTTCACTGAATATCAAGCAAAAGAAAGAGGAAGAAAACCACACCAAGGCATTATAATACAATTTCTAAAAAGCCAGTAATCAAAGAGAAAATCTCGAAAACCCCCAGATTAAAAAATACACATTATAGGGCCAACCAGGTGGTGTGGTGGTTAAAGCAGCTGGATCCCACATGGCTGACTGAGCAGTTCAAGTCCCAGACCCAGTGACATGAAAACTTTGCCAGGTGCATGTGTTTGCCCAAAATTTCCAGAGAAGACTGAAATACTGCAGTATGGCCATTTCCCCCAATGGGTCCTTTCTCACTTTCCCTCTCTCTCTCTCCTATGAGTGTACACTCCATATAGCAAATAAATAAATAAATGCACATTATTTACAGAAAATCAAAGGACGAAACCAGACCAGATTTCATGTCAGAAACAGTGTAACCTAGAAGACAGTGCAAGCATGTCTTTAAAATACCATACAAAAGAGTCAACCTAGAATTCTTTGCCCAAGAAGAATATTTTTCAAAAAGAAAAAACAAAAAAAAAGATGTTTTCAGACATAGAAGAGCTGAAAGTATTCATCTCCAGCAGGCTTCCGCTACAAGATTTTTTTTTTTTAAGAGATTTTTGCTATAAGGCACCTGTTCTCACCAGACAGACAGAGAAAGAGAAAGAGGAATTGAGAAGTCACCCTCCAGGGGTATGGCCATACCTCAGTCCCCTCTACTCTATTTTCTTCTCAGGATTTTGGGCCCATACGCATACATGCCAGGCATGAGTTTCAAGTCGCTGGGTCTGGGACTTGAACTGCAGTTAGTCATGTGGGAATCCAGTACCTTAATCACTGCACCACATGCTGGTCCCACTGCAAGAAATTTTAAGTAAGTTCTTCAGGCAGAGAAGAAAATACGAGATGGATACGTGGATCTCCACAAAGAAAATAAAGGGAACCAGAAATTTAAGCTACATAAGGAACTTTCTTACTATTTAAATCTCTTTACATTTATAAAGACAACTGAAATTAAAAACAAAATTAATATTAATGCACTGTGAGATTGATGTGAGTGAAGTAAATTGTAGGAGAGCAGTGCAAAAGGCCTGAAGGAGAAATGAAGGTAGACCGCTGCAAAACTCTCATACTATGCACGAAGCAGCACTGGAGGCAAGATATGTTAAGCTAGAGAGAAACCCCTAAGTAACACTAAAATAGCAGAATCATAGTTACTAAGAAAGACAAAATGGAATTGTAAATATCCTCAATAACTAATAGAAAAAAAAAGAAAACAAAGAGAAATGAAATAAGTTGGATGCAAACAGCCTGATGAAATCATGTCAATAATCACATTCAGTAACAAAGATCTGAACATCTCAGGGCCAGCAGGTGGCATGTCAGTTAAGAGTGCCGGACTCCCACATGGCAGACCGCTGTTTGAGGCCCGGATCTCTGGCTTGCTTTCTCACTTTCTCCCTCTCTCTCTCACACACACACTCTCTTTCGCTCTCTCTCTTTCTGATCAAATTAAAATAAATAAATAAAGTTAAATAAAAGGTAATCATTAAAAAAAAAAAATCTGAACATGAACATTCCAATTAAAAGGCAGAGGTTTTTCCAATTAGAAAAACAAACAAACCAGACCCAACTTTACATCATTTAAAAGAAATCTACTTTAAACATGAAGTCACAAGTAAGTTAAAAGTAAACGGATGGAAAAAGTTACGCTGACACTATTCAAAAGAAGCAGGATTAACTTTTGATATCAAACAAGTGAATTTTGGAGTAAAGAGTACTGGCAGGGATAAGGAAGTCATTTGTGATTATAAAGGGGTCAGCTGATTAAGACAGTGACTAGCAGGCCCACCAGTGGCATGGTGGTTAGAGAAGCTGGATCCATGTAGCCAACTACACAACACAAGTCCTAGACCCAGGCAGCTTGAAAAAAAATCCTCTGGGTGCATGTGTGTACATGCCCAAAATCCTGAAAGAAGAAATGGAGGAGGGAACCAGCAGTTAGCGTAATGGCTATGTCGCTGGACTCCCACGTAGTCGACTGTGGTTCGCGTTCTGGACCCGGTGGCTTAAAACTCATGCTGGGCGCATGTGCATGCGTGCCCAAGATTCCGAGAGGAGAATGGAGGAGAAGGGATTGCAGCGTGACCATCCCCCCGGGGGGTGTTTTCTTGCTTTCTGTCTCTATGTCTCTCTCTGTCTGGCTGGCGAGCGCACGCGCCCTATAGTGAAAACCTTTCCCCCCCCCAAAAAAAAAGAAGAAAAAAAATGGAAGAGAAGAGGTTGTGGCATGGCCATCCCCTATGGGAGGTGCTTTCTCACTTCTCTTTCTATCTGTCTCTCTCCAGTGAGCACATGTACCCTCTAGCAACTTTTTAAAAAGAATATAAATAGCAATCTTAAAGAATTATGGATTGGTTAGAGAACTTTAAAATACATGAAGAAAAAAACAGCATGCATGCACACACACGTGAGTTTTAAGCATCAGGTCCAGAACTTGAACCAAGGTCAACTATGAGGGAGTCAAGCAACATGACCATTACGCCACTTGGTCCCTACATAACACACTCATAAACAACTATTAGGTCAAAGAAGAAAATACAAAGGACATTAGAAAACACCTTGAGATGAATGAATGTCCAAACTTATGGGATGAAATGAAATTTCTGAGGGAAATTTTTACCTATAAACACCTACTTATTTTAGAGGTTTTTGCTATAAGGCTCATGCACTCGCCAGACAGACAGACAGACAGATTCATCCTCATAGGATGAGTTAGGAAGTATTCTTCCCCTCCTATATTTCTCTGAAGGTTTGAGAAGAATCTGTTAATTGGCAGAATTCATCAGTGAAGCCATCTGGTTCTGAATATTCTTTATATAAAGCTGTTTTGCTGACTGACTCAATTTTCTTACTAGTTATAGGTCCACTCAGATTTTCTAGTTCTGAGTTATTTGGGTAGTTTATGGGTTACTAGGAATTTTTCCATTTTATTTAGATCATCTCCTTTGTTGGCATGTAATGATTTACAATAAATTATCTTACGATCCATTTTATTTTTATAAGGTTACTTTTAAGATCCCCACTTTTACTACTGATTTTGTCAATTGAAATATTCTCTTGGGGTTCTCTTGATTGGGCTGCAGGTTTATCAATTTTGTTTACCTTTTGAAGAACAATCTTCTGGTTTCACTGCTTTTCCTTATTTCTTTTTCTATCCTCTATTTCCTCTATCACCACTCTAATTTTTTTTCTTTAGTTTTATTGTTAGTTTTGCTACAGAGCACGTGCACTTGCCAGAGAGAAACAGAGAAATATTTATATATGGGGTGGGTGGGAGACAGAGAGAGAGAAAGTGAGGAATCACCTCCCAAGGGGGGAATGGCCACACCGTAATCCCTTCTCCATTATTCTCTCAGGATTTGGGGCATGTGTGCACACATGCCCAGCACAGTTTTCAAGCTGCCAGGTCCAGAACTCAGACTGCTCAATAGACCATATAGAATCCAGTCACCTTAACCTTCACGCAATCTGCTGGCCCTCTCCACTCTAATCTTTATTGCTTCCTTCAGCTTGCTTTGGGATTATATCACTTTTATTTTTCTAATTATTTAAGGAAGCAGATTATGGGATAGATTTGAGATATTTCTTTTTAAAATGTAGGTGTTGGGGCCAGCAGGTGGCATAGTGATTAAGGTGCTGGACTCCCATGTGGTGGACTGCTGTTTGAGTCCCAGACTTGGCAGCTTGAAAATCACACTGGGCACGCATGTGCATATGCCCAAAATCCCGAGAGAAGACGAGAAGAGAAATGATTTCCATGTGACCATACCCCCGGGGGTGATTTCTCACTTTCCTTCTTGCCATCTCTCTCTGTGTCTCCTTGGCAAGTACATGCATCCCTATAGCAAAAACCTTTTTAAAAATGTAGGTGTTGGGACCAGCAGTTAGCGTAATGGCTATGTCGTTGGACTCCCATGTGGTCAACCGTGGTTTGAATCCCAGACCCGGTGGCTTAAAACTCACGCCGGGTGCGTGTACGTGCATGCCCAAGATCCTGAGAGGAAAATGGAGGAGAAAGGATTGCAGCATGGCCATCCCCCCCACCCCCCAGCAGGGCGGTTTCTCACTTTCTGTCTCTCTGTCTCTATCTGTCTTTCTGGCAAGCACATGTGCCCTATAGCAAAAACAAAAAAAAGACGTAAAATGTGCAGCCAGCAGATGGCATAATGTTTACATTGCTGAACTCCCACATGGTTGACTGTGGTTCAAGTCCTGGATCCAGTGGCTTAAAACTCATGCCAGGCATGTGCGTGTGCATGCCCAAAACCCCAGAGAAGACTAGAGGAGAAAGACTGTGGTGCAGCCATCCTCCCAGGGGGTGATTTCTCATTTTCTGTCTCTCTGTCTCTCTCTGTCTCTCTGGTGAGCACACATGCCCTATAGCAAAAATATCTCTAAAAAAATTAAGAACTTTTGTTCTTTATAGGATACCATTAAGAAAAATAAAAGACAATTCATAGGCTGGGAACAAATATTTGTAAAGAATATTTAACTTTCAAAACTCAGTAATAAAATCATCAGAATTTAAAATGGGGAAAACATTTGAACAGACACATCAACAAAGAACATATACGAATGGCAAATAAACACATGAAAGTGTGCTCAACTATTAGTCATTCAATTAAGCAACGATAAGCTATCAATACACACCTGTTAGGATGGCCATTAGCTGGCGAATATGTGGAGGAAGCTGGTCCTTCATGCATGCTGTTGGGGATGTTAATGGGGTATTCTGAAATGACTATTAAAATATTACTCTATTTTCCAGCTATTTATTTGTGTAGGATGGATTCTTCTTATATCTTTAAAACAACATAATGGAGCATATTGAATGCGGCAAGCAGACATAAGTAAACAGCCTTTTCCTTATTGGCAGTTTCTTAAAGTCTTTAACATACACCTAGCATAAGGCCCAGCCATTTCTCTCCTATGTATTTACCAAGAAAGAATGAAGGAATGTGTTCGTACAAAGACTTATACACAAATGTTCACAGCAGTTTCATTTGTCATAGTCAAAACCTAAAATCAGCCCAAATGTCCATTGGCAGGTGGCTGGAGAAACAAATGATACTGGGACCAGCAGATGGCGTAATGGTTACATCACTGGATTCCCACACGACTGACTACAGTTCCAGGCCTGGACCCAGAGGCTTGAAACCCATGCCAGGTGCATGTGCATGTGTGTATACCCAAGATCTCAAGAGGAGAATGGAGTAGAAGGGATGGGGGGGGGTGGCCATTCCCCCTGGGGGGGTGATTTCTCGCTGTCTCTCTGTCTCTCCAGTAAGCACATGCACCCTATAGCAAAAATCTCTCTCTAAAAAAAAGAAACAAATGATACCATATCCCTCCTCTCTGCTGAGAGTACTCATTAGGCAAGATGAATGAGCTTTTGATGTATGCAGAACAGGAGCGTATCTCAAAACAATAACACCAAGAAAGGAGCCAGACAAAACAGTCTGATTCTGCTTTAGAAGATTCTAGAAAATGCAAACTGAAATAAAGTTACAAGAAGATCAGTGGTCGCCTAGAAATCAGGGAGTCGGGAAGGGAAGGGAGGTAGCAATGAAGAGGAAACACGGGAGCCAGCAGTTAGCGTAATGGCTATGTCGCTGGACTCCCACGTAGTCGACCGCGGTTCGTGTCCCGGACCCGGTGGCTTAAAACTCACGCCGGGTGTGTGTGCGTGCGTGCCCAAGATCCCGAGAGGAGAATGGAGGAGAAGGGATTGCGGCGTGACCATCTCCCCTGGGGGGTGATTTCTCGCTTTCTGTCTCTATGTCTCTCTCTGTCTGTCTGGCGAGCGCACGCGCCCTACAGTGAAAATCTCTCAAAAAAAAAAAAAAAAAAGAGGAAACACGAGCGCACTTTTGGAGGGCGGTAGATGCATTCATGTTCTTGATCAACGTGATGGTTTTATGACACACATATGCAGTGTCAAAAGTGCATCAGATCGTATACTTTAAACGTGTAATTCACTGCATTTCAATTATACCTTAGTAAAGCCATTTTGAAAAGTAATGATATTTTTCAAACCAATGGTGAGAAACGTGTCACTGCTTGACTTTTGCACATCTGCTTTATGTCTCGGTTAATAAAGGGCAGCTGTGGCCGGCCCCATAGCCTAATGGAGCTGGATCTCACAAAGCCAGCCGTGGTTCAAGTCCCAATCTCAGCGACTTAAAAATGTTTCGGGTACTTGTGCATGTGTGCTGAAAGTCCTGCCTGGGTGAAGAAAGGAGGGAGAAGGGATTGTGGTGTGACCGTGCCGCATTGGGAGGAGTTCTCTCCGTCTTCCTCTCTCTCTGGCAAGGGCACACACCCTCTGGCAATGAAATATATAGGGACATACATGCATAATGTATATAATATATAAATATATACAGATATCATATATATACACATATATAATAAATAAAAGTCAGCTAGCAGGGCCAGCAGCGGGTGTAGTAGTTGAGGCACTAGACTCCCATGTGGTCAACTGTGGTTCGAGTCCCAGGCCCAGCAACTTGAAACTCATACTGGGCATGTGTGCGTGCATGTCCAAAACCCCCAGAGGAGAAGGAACTGCGGCATGGCCATACCCCCTAAGGAGATGATTTCTTACTTTCTGTCTCTGTCTCTCTGGTGAACACATGCACCCTATACTAAAAAAAAAAAAAAAAAACTCTCAGAAAAAAGAGATAAATGTTCATGTCTGCTTGCTGCATTTATTTTTTTTATTTTATAATTTTTATACATATAATTGGTATGTATATATTTTATAGATATATACATATCTGTAATTTCTCTATATATAATCTTTTTTATTTCATGTTCTTTTATACATTCTATCACATTACTTAGCTTGCAAAGTGAATAATCCAACATGTGTACATTTCTCCTAAGTCCAGTTGATAATACTATAAAGTTATCTTCAACAGATAATACCCCATTTCTTTGTTCCATTAATGCTTTGCCTCTCTATTTTTCTTCTAACTGTCTTTCCTCAGACTCTCCTCCTTCACCCACACTATATCTGGTATTCACAACCATTTACTGTGTTGCTATATCCTTTAGTCAATCAGTTTCAGTCATAGAGTGCGGACACTCAGTATCTATTAAGTGGTGACATACATCTATGTTGTTCTAAAGGCATAAAGAAAATCCGTCTTTACACAAATACATAGTTGGAAAAGGAGAAGTATTTTAATGGCCTTGCAGGTAAGTGTGGGTATCCTTTGATAATGCATCAAAGCTTAACAAGTTTCGTAAAGGTTAGTTGCAGTGTGGAACCTGAAGCCAGAATAGCAAACTCATCGTCTGCCGTATTAAAATCCATGGTCCTTACACCCTTTGGCTTTCTTCCACATGTAGTTTAAAACAGCATGGCCGTCATACATTAGTGGCTCACTGAGTTATGCAGATCTTGCAGATACTGACGAATTTTAGTATACTTGTGTGAATAATATACCACCGAGCCATCAGAAAGTCTCCCCGTATTAGAAAGCTGTCAAACTCCCTCGGTGCATACACATTTCAAAATTCCAATTTGCACTTGAAAACTCAAGTTTTATAATTGGCAACAAATGCTATCGGTTGTTTTTCATGAAATGACAGCCTTGCTTCATTACTTTTCTAAAAATACCTGCCAAATATTCAAATCTAAATAACCATACTGTGCATGTCAGGGCCATGGTCTGAATATTTGTGCATCTCCCAACTTCAAGCATTCAAACTTTCTGGTAAGGCGCTGGACTTCCACATGGCCGATCACGGTTCAAGTCCCAGACTTGGTGGCTTGCTTGCTCTCTCTCTCTCTCTCTCTGTATCTCCCTGGTTAAATTGAAAAATAATGATAATAAATAAATAATTCTTTAAAAAATAAAAATAAAAAATAAAAACCTTCTGACCTATTTCAGGTATTAGGAAGTGGGGTCTTTGGGGAGTGTTTAGCTCATGAGGATATTCACCAGACTCTTCAGGACTATGATTCATTTAGGACTCTACCTTCAGCCACCTGCCTAAATTAGCAAGGAGAGATGTATATTCTCAGGGGTCTCCTGGATTCTTCTTCTGACAGTGCTAGGACATATAAAAACTTTTTTTTCATTCGTGCCACAGGGCACTTGCACTCACCAGAGAGAGACACAGCGGGAGTGAGCAACCCCTATGGGGATGGTCATGCAACCATCTTTTCTCCTTCGGTCTTCTCTCGGGATTTGGGGCACACATACACATGCGCCTGGAGTATTTCTCAACCCACTGGTCTCAGACTCAGACCACACAGCTGGCCATGTGGGATCCAGTTACCTCCACCACAACCACCATCTAACTCTAAAAACTACTTTTAAGGGAATTGATTTGAGTAGAGAGACCAAAAAAAAAAAAAAAAAAAAAAACGACCACACATAGTTTATTTAACTATGTATTAAATAATACATCTCAGAGTCTGGATATGTTTTCCCTAAGGAAGTACTTTTACTCAAGACCAATATGAAATGTCACCGACAGGGGTCAAAGTGGAGGGAGAGAACTTGTTCACAGACCAGGTCCCAGCTGGGAGCCCTGTGGGGTCAGACAGTCTAGGCACATCTGCAGACTAGAGGGATGGGTTTGTTCCATGTACTCAGGTAGGACCCAGGGCCTCCAGGGAGAGTGCACCCTGGGGAAGGAGATGCCAGAGCAAGTGAGCCGAGCTCTCTAAGACACCTACAGTGGTTGAAGAGGAGGGAAAATCTGTTCGGAGCATGGATGGCAGCCCGGCTTCTCCCTGGCCCAGCCCCACATCTGGGCCCCAAAGCTAGAGAGAGCCAAGTAAAAGCCATCACAGCTCCTTGGCTCCCATGTGCACTGGAGCACAAGCAGACGACTGTGGGTCGCCTCTCACTGAGCGTGGCCCAGCAGACATACAGGCCACCACACAGTGGGCTGTGGAGGGCAGGGCGTCCACACGCTCTCACTCGCTGTCTGCCCATTCGTCGACAACAGCCAGAGGAATCTTCAAATAACAGACAATGAATTCTGCCTAGAACCTTTTTTTTTTTTCCAGAGGTTCTTGCCACAGAGCATCTGCGCTTGCCAGAGAGAGACAGAGACAGAGACAGTGAGAGGAGAAATGAAAACTCATCCCCCAGGAGACGTGGCTGCGCCATCATCCCTTCTCCTCCATTCTCCTCCTGGGATCTTGGGCACACACAAACACGTGTCTAGCATGAGTTTCAAGCCACCAGATCTGGAACTTGATCCATGGCTGGCCATGTGAGTGTCCAGCTATGTAACCACTATGCCTAGAACCTTTCAGACTGCTCTAAGGAGGATACAATTCCTCTATGAGAAGACTTTGGGGATGGAGACCAAGCTTAAATCACAAACATGTCCCTAAACTGCTCTGCAGAAAACAAAGATAAAGGAGGAAGGTGAAGAAGTAGGTGCTCCATCCCGAGTCAGCGGAAGAGTCCCTGACACTGGGGATGTTCGGAGTGAGGGATAGTCGGCAGCTGCTGTGTAGAACACAGAGGAGGCCAGAGAACCCGAGTGCTCTGGAATTCAGCAGAAGTCCTTGGGAGACCTTGGACTTCCACACACCATGAAATGGAGTTGTTCAAATCATCACATCTAGTTCTCAAAGAATCAGGAGTCCCTGGCTGACATCTGCGATAGTGGGCGAGTGGAATAAATGAGGGAAAAGATCGAGGAATGTGAATGTGGAGGCCCCAGGTACTGTAGGTTAGACTGCAGGACTTCAGCCGCGTACTCTCCCATACTTAGAAGGTAGTTCAGGGAGTCACATCTAAGTATCAGCTGCTCAAAAACAGTCTACTCATTTGACCAAGAAACTTCTTTATGGTAATTCTAGTCTCCCTCTCCCCTCCCAGGAGATTTCTTGCTATAAGTCACATATGCTCACTGGAGAAAGAGAGAGAGACAGAGACAGAAAGCAAGAAATCACCCACTGGGGAGATGACCACACTGCAATCTCTTCTCCTCCATTCTCCTCTCAGGGTCTTAGGCAGGCATGGACACCCAGTGTGAGTTTTAAGCCACCAGGTCTGGGACTTGAACCATGGTCAACTACCTGGGAGTCCAGAGATGTAACCATTATGCCATCTACTGGCCCCAGTACTTCCCGTCTTTTTAGTACTAGGTTTCTAACTACCATGGCCTTGAGGCCAACCTTGCCTCCTCGTTTCTTCTCATTCACCACCTCCAAGTTGTCCAAGGCCCTAATGACTCTATGTCAAAACACATCTGGAGTCCAGCTGCTCCTCTCCAGACCACTGCACAGCCCCGTCCAAGCCACCAGCGTCCCTTACCAGGTCACTGCAGCACCTCTTCATCACCCTCTTGCCTCTCTTTGAATTGCTTTTGACCCTCTTCAAACTTTTTAGCTGATTTCTCACTTTCCCTCTCTCCCTGCCTGTATCTGTCTCTCTCCCTGGTGAGCACACACATCCTATAACAAAAAACAACCACCAAAAAAGTGATTAGGTTGGCCTAGCCATGGCGGCACAGGTGCTAAGACGAGGGGGTAAGATCTGTATGATTTTGGAGACATGTGGGAGGGCTCTGGGCTCAGATCCTGGGTCAGTCTGAACACACTGGGTGTGTCCATGGTGCTGACTGGCTGAAGACCGGGGGGAGAGGGAAGTAGTCACAGCATAGGGAGGCCCTGTAAAGTCTCTCTCTCAGGAAATAGATAAACTTTTTAAAAAAGTTATTGGGCCAGCTGATGGCATAGTGATTAAGGCAGCTGGACCCCACATGACCAACCACACAATTTGAATCCCAGACCTATCAGCTAAAAACAAACAAACAAACAAACAAACAAACAAACAAAAAACCTGGAGGGACCAGCAGGTGGCTTGATGGTTAAAGCATTGAACTCCCACAAGCCCAGCTGTGGTTCAAGTCCCAGACCTGGTGGCTTGAAACTCATGCCAGGCGCATGTGCATGTGTGCCCAAAATCCTGAGAGGAGAATAGAAGCATAGGGATTGCAGAGTGGCCATTTCCCCAGGGGATGATTTCTCACTTTCCCTCTCTCTGTCTCTCTCTGGTGAGTGCATACAGCCTACAGAAAAAAAAAAAAAAAAGAAGAAGAAAAGAAAAAGAAAAACAAGTTAGACACGTATGTGTATGCCAAAAATCCTGAAAGAAGGGAGAAATGGGTGAGATGGGGTTGCGGTGTGACCACCCCATGGCGGAGTGCTTTACCTCTCTCTCTCCAATGCACATATGTTCCCTACAGAAAAATAAAAATTAAAAAAAAAATTAGTTCATGCCTCTCTTCTACTAAACCCCTCAATGGCCTGTCATTTTGCTCAAAGTCTAAGTCAGTCTTCACATGACCTGCAAAGCCCTGCAAGACAGCTGCCCTCCCCCTGCCCAAGTGTTGTCGCACCTCACCCAATCGCTCTCTTCTAACGCAGCCATACAAGCAGCCTTGCTCTCCTGCAGGTACCTCAGTAACTTGAACTGGGGATCCCTCTGGAACGTCCCTCCCCCAAACAGCTCCATGGCTTCCCTTCTCACTTTCTTCAAGACTCTGCTCAGACATTCCTTTCTCAGTGACGGCTCCCAAGCTACCCTTTACCACTACAGAGGTGCCCACCACCCAGGACACTTCCTGGCCCTCTTCCTGCCTTGTTCTTCTCCAAAATATATATCACCATCCCATAGAAGATGCATCCCCTTAGTGGCTTTGTTTATGTCCATCTCTGCCTGTTAGAGCCAAAGCTTTGTGGGTGCAGGGACTTCTGTCCGTTTTATCAGAAGTATATCCCTAGCTCCATTAATGGCACCCAAGCCTATAGCAGTAAATTATACCCAATAAGTAAATTAATGAATAAATCTGCATTCTAACTCTGGTTTGAGCCCTGCTCCTTGCAAGCCTCCATTTATTGCTCTAATGTTTGGCACGACCCTCTTAGCACCAGTCCTACCCTGGCAGCCAATGGAGGCATGTGAAGTAACCACTCCTGGAAAAGCACAGTCCATCAGCAGAAGCCTGGGAGGCATTGCCAGGGCAACGGGGATTATCTTTAGCTAGTTTGTACTCAACTGCTACTCAGCTGTCACCATTCATAAACAGGGAGCAGAGATTGGCAGAGAGTAAGCTGTCTCAGGTCACACAGCATGTAGAGTTACATGAACCTTCAATGGGCTCCCTGAATGACCCTGTCGAGATCCTGCTGGACTCTGGCAAAATCCCCAGAATTCTGGGATGCCTCAGCTCAGGGAGCATTAATTCTCTTCTTTCCTGAGCTTGCTGACTGGCCGTTCCCCACAGCAAAGTCCTTCATCAACAGCAACAACCACCATTATGCCAACCTAGACCAATACTCCTCCATTACTCGGGATAGTTATGGTTACCATCTAACTGTGACTTTCGAAAGGGGAACAACAGTATCTTGGACAGTGCTGTGAGGGTGTTCTGTGCGCAGAACCCCTTCATAATGCGTCCGTGTAATGGTTGAGTCTGTGTAAAGGTCTCTGTTGGGGGATATTCTCCAGTGGGGAAGTGAACCAGGCCTGTCTTGTCTGGTGCTAACACTGACTGAGCCCACCCAGTGCTCAGAGCCTCTACTTGACTCAATGCACCAAGACAAGGGGAAGATTGGGGGAGCCTGCTGCTTGACAGATTCACCAGCTATCAACTCGGATGGACTGTGTTCCCCAGTGGTACGTTGAATCTATCAGAATATTGTCTTATGGAAAGAAGGCCTTTAAAGAGATGCTCAAATTGTGGTCTGCAGGTGGTTAAGGGTGTTGCACTCCCACATGGCCGACCCCAGTTCAAGTCCTGGATCTGGTGTCTTACCTTCTCACTTTCCCTCTCTCTTTTTCTCTGCTCCTCTCTGGCCAAATTAAAATAAATAAATAATAAGTAAATAAAGTTAAATAAAATATTTTTAAAAGAGAGAGGAGCCTCAGAGGAAGCCAACTCTGCTGGCACCTTCATCTAGAACTGGAGCCAGGTGGTGGCATGGTGGTTAAGACATTTGGATTCCACATGGCTGACTACAGTTTGAGTCCCAGACCCAGCGGGTTGAGCAAACACACTAAGTATGTGTGTGTATGTGTGTGTGTGTGCCCAAAATCCCAAGAAGAGGGAATCCCAAGAAGAGGGGAGGAATTGTGGGGTGGCCAGTCGCCCTGCCCAGGGTAGGTGCTTTCTCACTTTCTCTTTGTCTCTCTTTCCCCAGCAAGTATATGATATGTCCTATAGAAAAAAAAGAAAAAAAGAAAAAACAACACTGAGAAAATGAATTTGTGATATGGAAGCCCCCGAGTCTGTGGTCTTCTGTTACGGCAACCCTAGCAGCCTAATACGCCAGACAGCATTTCTCAAGCTGTGTCTGTTCTCTGTACCTCGTCACGCATCACAACCCCCCCAAGAATTCTGAACATATGAGTGTCTTCCAACACAACTGCATTAGAACCTGCTGCTGTTTTTGTTAAAGCCTTTGTAAATGGGAGCCCATGTGGTAACTCCTATGGCAATGGTGAGATGGGTTTTAAAATAATCTTCCATGATCATTTAGGGTGGCTTAGGGACATCCGGAAGTTGGCTTGCAGAATGCCAACCGGGATCTTACGCTTTGTGTACCACAGTTGACTGAAAACAGATTGCTACCTTTTGCTTTTTGAGCGCATTGAAATATATGAACCAGATGGAAAACGTGTTACTTGACAGTAAGGGATATTTCTTTGGGTCAGCAGGTGGCGTGGTATTTAAGGCACTGGACTCCCACATGGCTGACGGTGGTTAAAGTCCCAGACCTTGCAGCTTGCTGTCTCACTTTCCTTCTCTCTCCTTCTTTGTTTCTGGTCAAATTAAAACATAATAATGAATTTTTAAAAATTAAATAAAATAATTATTTAAAAAATTTTTAAGGGACCAGCAGTTAGCGTAATGGCTATGTCGCTGGACTCCCACGTAGTCAACCGTGGTTCACGTCCCCGACCCGGTGGCTTAAAACTCACGCCGGGCGCGTGTGTATGCGTGCCCAAGATCCCAAGAGGAGAATGGAGAAGGGATTGCAGCGTGACCATCCCCCTGGGGAGTGATTTCTGGCTTTCTGTCTCTCTGTCTCTCTCTGTCTGGCGAGAGCACACGCCCTATAGCGAAAACCTCTCAAAAAAAATTTTTTTTTAAAAGACAGTAAGGTATATTTCTTTCTAGTGGCTCAAACACTTCTACTCTTTTCCAGGGCATCGTCTTCCCACTGGCAAAACACTGAGGAAGACTTCTCGGCAATTGTCGATCAGAGGTGATGTGGAAGTACGCTTTCAGATGAAGGAGGGTGGGGGGTGAGGGTGAGGGGCCCTCCAGGTCTTGGGCCTGTCCCCGCAGAGTGCCCTTGGGTGGGGGGTGAGGGAGAGGACCCTCCAGGTCTTGGGCCTGTCCCCGCAGAGTGCCGCTCGCCAGGGCAGCTTCTCTCCCGCCTGCACAGTATGAGGAATGCAGTCAGTCGTGCATACTCCAAGCTGACCCTGCCCTTGATCACCTACTCTTTTATCTTTCTTTCTTTCTTTTTTTAGAGAGATTTTTACTACAGGGCATGTGCGCTCACCAAAGAGACAGAAAGAGACTGAGAGCAAGAAATCACCCCCTGGAGGGGGACGACCCGGTGTGAGTTTTTTAAACCACGGGGTCCGGGACTCCAACTGCAGTCAACCATGGGGGAGTCTAGTGATATAACCATTATGCCATCTGCTGGTCCCGGGTCAGCTGACTCTTCACACAACACAAACTGCTTCCATTTACATTTCCTCTCTCTCCTCTCTCTCTCCCTCTATCTCCCTCCCTCTTTTTTTTTTTTTTGTCATTCTCCTCAAAAGATTTTGGGTGTGCACACACACACACACACCCAGCGTGATTTTCTTTTCTTTTTTTAAAAATAATGATTTTATTTAACTTTATTTATTTATTTATTTTTATTTGACTAGAGAGGGACAGAGAGAGAGAGAGAGAGAGAGAGAGATAGAAAGTAAAAAAACAATCCTCCAGGCCTGGGACTGAAACCGTGGTCAGCCATGTGGAAACCCAGCACCTGTAACCGCCATGCCACCTGCTTTCCCCCCCCACCACCACCGCAATGTGATTTTCAAACCAGGTCCAGGACTCGGACTGCAGTCAACCATGTGGGAGTCCAGTGCCTGACTCCACACCTCCTGCTGGCCCCTAGACTTCCTTTTTCTTTTTTTTTTTTCTTTTTCTTTTCTTTTTTTTTTTTTTTTTTTTTGAGAGGTTCTTGCTATAGGGCGCATGCGTTTGTCAGACAGACAGAGAGAGACAGAAAGCGAGAAATGCGAGAAATCACTCCCCAGGGGGGATGGTCACGCCGCAATCCCTTCTCCTCCATTCTCCTCTCGGGATCTTGCGCACGCACGCACACGCGCCTGGCGTGAGTTTAAGCCACCGGGTCCAGGACATGAACCACGGTCGACTACGTGGGAGTCCAGCAACATAGCCATTATGCTAACTGCTGGTCCCAAGACTTCCTTTTTCTAAGGACAGATTAAATTCAGGTTGGCATTTTAGCTGTTCTCGAATGCTTCAAATCCTTGTCACGGTTTCTTGTTTTACTTTCAGAGATAGCAGTCATCCTCATTCTGTGTAGATGTCCCTAAAAACTGCTGGCAACCTTTTCTTCAGGTTCTAGGAAGTACAATTACTATGATCTCATGAACAAATTTTTAAAACATTTTCAATAGGGTACCTGCACTCACTGGAGACAGGATCGGGGACAAGTAAGAAAGAACCTTTCAGAGGAGAGGGCCACGCAGCAATCCATTCTCTTCCATTCTCCTCTCTGAATTTTGAGCACGCACACAGATGTACCCAGCATGTTTTCTAAGTCGCTGGGCTTGGGACTTGAACCACACAGCCCGCCATGTGGGATCCAGCCACCTCAACCACCACGCTACTAGCTGGCCCTGAACAAATAATTTTACCTGGTTTTCAGCAGGCAAAAAAATATATTTTAGGTACTATCATTCCTTTTTTTATTTTTTATTTTTTAAGAGACAGAGTTTTAATATACTGCCTATTGCCCGGCCAGGCCTCAAACTCAGCATCCTCCCAGTTCAGCCTTCTGAGCAGCTCCCATTCCAGGCATGGGTCACCACGCCCAGCGGTTCTTTCTCCTTCGGCAAAGCCCTTGGAGGCTCCTCGCTGTCCTCACTGTGTCTTTGCTGCTGTGCATGTTCAGTTTCTGTGATTAAGTTTTACTTTGTGTACCCTGACTTCCCTTTTGAACACCCAGGGTGAGGATGACAACCTCTGTTTTACAAAAGGAGAAACAGAATATCCAAGTGTTTTAGAGGTAGAAAATCCAAGCATTTTAGTCAAAGTTTGTTTGGTTGCAACAAATACCCAAACAAGTTGGGTTTCAAATTAGAATAAAAATAGGACTTGGGCCCAACCACAGGGGTGAAAACAGTAGGGTGCCACTGCATGAGAAGAGCACCTCTTGGAAGGCTGGGGGTGTTTTCAGCCCAACCTAAATAGTTAGGCCACCTGTAATCCTCCCTCACTGGCAGTCTGAGGCAAGAGGGTCACAGAAGGCAAGACCCTGTCAAAAATTCCTCTCTCTCTTTTATTAAAAGAAGAAGAGGAGGAGGAGGAAGAAGAAGAAGAAGAAAAGAAAGAGAAAAGGACTTCTTAAAAGAATACACAGCCAGGGTCAGGGAGTAGCATGGTGTTTAAGGTGGCTGGATCCCACATGGCCTACTCCACTGTCCAGTCCCAGACCTGATGACCAGAAAAGCATACGAGGTGCTTCTGTGTGTGCTCAAGTCCTGAGAGGAGAGTGGAAGAGAAGGGATTGCAGCATGGCCATCCCCACTGCCCCCCTTCCCAACTCCATCTCTCTCTGGTGAGTGCAGCTTGCTTTCTCACTTTCCCTCTCCTATCTCTTTGTTCTTTTCCAGTCAAATTTAAATAAATAAATAAATAAAGTTAAATAAAATAATTCTTTAAAAAATAAATAGAGTCTCAGGAACCAGCAGTTAGCGTAATGGCTATGTCACTGGACTCCCATGTAGTCGACCGCAGTTCGCATCCTGGACCTGGTGGCTTAAAACTCATGGTGGGTGCGTGTGCGTGCGTACCCAAGATCCCGAGAGGAGAATGGAGGAGAAGGGATTGCGGCGTGGCCATCCCCCCTGGGGGGTGATTTCTCGCTTTCTGTCTCTCTGTCTCTGTCTGTCTGGCAAGCACACGCCCCTATAGTGAAAAAAACCTCTAAAAAAAATTAAATAAATAAATAAATAGAGTCTCTCCATCCCATCCAGAAATGGGTCCACATATATGCAGTCACTTGGTTACAACAAAAGTACAACTGTAATAAAAAGGGATATCTATGAGAGGAGAAATAAACCTTGACACCCCCCCCCTTATATCACACTCGAAAGTGAACCTGAGGTACATTATAGATCTCAACGTAAAAGGGTGAAAATAAAGCTTCTAAAAGATACAAAGGAGAATATTTTATTGATATAGCAGGCAAATATTTCTTCAATAGTATTTTAAAAAGCACCACCTATAACACCAGACAATTTGTTTTTAATATATTGGGTCATCGGAAAAGTTACTATGTATTTTTGCATGTTTTTCTATGCAAAAATGTGTCATGACTTTTCAGATGATTAATATTTTGTATTTCTTAATAAAATGAATTTTTGTCTTTTCCTATCAAGATAGTAAGCAGACGAGTTACAAAAGGGAAGCAAATATTTGTAATACATAATGCAATGAAGAACTCTTATCAAGAATATATAAAGAACTTCTACAAATCAATAAGTGAAGACAATCAACCCAAAATTAAAATGGGCGAGAGGAAACCCTTCACATACTAAAGCATCCAGTTGACCTAAAAGCATATGGAAAGTTGGTCAACTTCATCATTTGCCAGGGAAATGCAAGTTAAAAACAACAATAAGTTAGTCCTTTTAGAACTATACAGTGTTCTTCCTTGCCTTTTCTTACAGTTTTTATCTTGAAATATATATATTTTTTCTGATATCAGTATCATGACCCCAGCCTTGTTTTGCTTTCTCTTTGCAGGCAATATTCTTTCTTAGCCCTTCTGTTTCAGTCTATGCATGGCTTTAATAATGAAGTGTGTTGGGGCCAGCAGGTGGTGTGGTGGTTAAGATGCTGGACACTCCCACATGGCTGACCACGGTTTGAGTCCTGAACCTGATGGCTTGCTTTCTCACTTTCCCTCTCTCTATTTCTGTTTCTCTCTCTCTCTGGTCAAATTAAAAATAGATGAATGAATGAATAAAATTAAATAATTTAAAAAAAAATAGTGATGTGTACTTCCTGTAAGAAGCATATAGAAAGTTCCTGGGATTTTGTAAATTTTTTTGTTTGTTTTGTTTTTATTCATTTTGGCAGTCTTTGTTTTTTAATTGGAGAATTTAATACATTAACAATATTCAATATTATCGTTGATATTTATGGACTTATCCTTGTCACTTTGTTACTCATTTTCTTAGTCATTTCATGTCCTCTTATTTCTATTTGTTGCATTTTCATTTTTCTAATAGAGTATTCCCTTTAGTACTTCTCAAAGAGCTGGTCTAATATTGGTAAATTCTTTCCGTTTTTATTTATCTGAGAATGATTCTGTTTCTTCTTCCCATTTGGAGGACAATCTTGCTGGGTATAGTATTCTTGGTTGTTGAAATTATTTTTCTTTTAGTAAAGTTTTGAAAATGTCTTCCCATTCTTCCCTGGCCTGCATTATGTCAGTTGAGAAATCTGATGTTAGCCTAATAATAAAACCTTTACAAGTAACTTGATGTTTCTCTCTTGCCATTTTTAGAATATCATCTTTGTCTTCGATTTTTACCAATGACTATGATGTGCCATGGGAGGATCTCCTTCTGTTGATTCTATTTGACATTCTTTGTATTTCCTGGATCAGGATATCTGTATGTTTCTCTAAATTTGGAAAGTTTTCAGATAGTATTTCATGAAAGAGTATTTCTATGCCTTTACCAGTCTCCTCACCTTCTGGAATATCTCTTATATGGATGTTAGGGTGTTTAATAGTGTCTGGTATTTCCATATGTTATCCTCATAGGGGAGAGGGTTTTTTTGTGTTTTTTTGTTTTATTTTTCATTCTTTTTGGTGGTTTGCTGTAAGTCAGAGGCTTTGTTTTCCAGGTCAGAGATTCTTTCTCCTGCATGGTCCAATCTGCTATTAATGCTTTCAAGGGAGATTTTGATTTCTTGCATTGTATTCTTAATTTCCAAAAGTTCTGCTTGGTTATTTCTTAGGGTGTCTATATCTTTATAAATTCCTCCTTCATGTCATGAAATTCACCTGCAAAAAGAAAAAAGAAAAAAAAGAAACTAGACCCCTATCTCTCACCATTAACAAAAATCAATTCAAAATGGATCAAAGATCTGAACATAAGGTCTCAAACTAGGAACCAGCAGTTGGTGTAATGGCTATGTCACTGGACTACCATGTAGCTGACCATGGTTTGAGTCCCGGATCCGGTGGCCTAAATTCATGCTGGGTGCGTGTGTGTGTGTGTGTGGGGGGGGGGCAGAGTGATTTCTCACTTTCTGTCTCTCTGTCTCTATCTTTCTGGTGAGCACACGTGCCCTACAGCAAAAAACTCTTAAAAAAGTCTCAAACTATAAAACTACTGATAGAAAACAGAGCAAAAACTCTTACATTGGAGTAGGCAAATGTTTCTTAAATAAGACCCCAACACATAGGCAATAATCGCAAAAAATAGACAAGTGAGATTATATCAGGCTAAAAAGCTTATCAAAGGATACAATAATCAGAGTGAAGAGATACTCCTTAGAATGGGAAAAATATTTGAAAACTACACCATCAAGGAATTGATGACCAGAATACATGGTTATCAAATAACTATTTACCTGCAAAATAGTAAATAATTCAATTAAAAATGTGTAAATGAGCTGAATAGACAACTCACCAAGGAAGACATAAATGACCAAAAAGTATATGGAAAAATACTCAACATCTCTTATTATTAGGGAAATGTAAATTAAAACCACTTTACCCCAGTCAGAATGGCTATGATTAAAAAAATTTAAAAATGACCATTTCTGGCAAGGCTGTAGTGAAAAAGGAACCCTCCTACACTGTTGGTGGGAATATATATTAGTACAGTCACTGTGAAAAACAATATGGAGTTTCCTCAAAAGCCTACAAATAGTACTACTGTACAATCGAGTAATAGACGTTTATTCAAAGGATAGGAAAACAGAAAGACACTTGCACACTGATGTTTATTGTAACACTATTCACAATTGCTAAGACATAGAATCAACTTAAATACCCAAGAACAGATGACTGGATTGAAAACTGTCACATATGCATTGTGAAATACTACTCAGCCACAAAGAAACAGTGAGATCCTGTCATTTGATACAAAGTAGATGAATATAAAAGATTTAATGCTGAGTGAATCAGGCCAGGCTATGAAAGACAGACATTGCATGTCTCCACTCAATATGTACAGAATGTCTGCACCTTATGGCAGAAACTAAAATACTCAAAGATATAATAGCAGAGATGATGAGTGTAAATTCCAAAGGCTGCAAAGGAGAAGGTGGATAGAGGAGGGTGGGAGGGAAGAGCTCAGCAAAACAAAAACAAAAACAAAAACAAAAGAACACTTAACAGACACAAGAATAGAAGTAATCTGCTGAGGATGATCTTTATGATAAAGACTTGATTGACATGCAATGCAATGTATGCTTTGAAAAACCATGTTGTATGCTATAAAGACGTACAAATGATAAATTAAAAAAAAACAATGAGATATCACTTCATACCTATCAAAATGGCTAAAATTTAAAAACTGAGATGCTAAGCATTGGTAAGACATGAAACAACTGGAACTCTTAGACATTGTTGATGGGAGTTCAGCTGTTTTAGAAAACTGTGGCAAAAACCAATGATGTTAAACACACGTCTACCTGTGAGCCAGCAATTCCCCTCCTGGGTATATACCAAAGAGAAACAAATGCTTGTGCCAAATATAAAATGTAAATCAGTGTATTCTTAGCAGCTTAACTTAAAACCCAATAACCCAGATGTCAATCAACAAGAAAATGGGCAAAGTCTAATATATTCAAATAATGATGAAGTGGGGAGATTAATGTCTCTGTATTGATTGACATGCAATGCAATGTATGCTTTGAAAAACCATGTTGTATGCTATAAAGACGTACAAATGATAAATTAAAAAAAAACAATGAGATATCACTTCATACCTATCAAAATGGCTAAAATTTAAAAACTGAGATGCTAAGCATTGGTAAGACATGAAACAACTGGAACTCTTAGACATTGTTGATGGGAGTTCAGCTGTTTTAGAAAACTGTGGCAAAAACCAATGATGTTAAACACACGTCTACCTGTGAGCCAGCAATTCCCCTCCTGGGTATATACCAAAGAGAAACAAATGCTTGTGCCAAATATAAAATGTAAATCAGTGTATTCTTAGCAGCTTAACTTAAAACCCAATAACCCAGATGTCAATCAACAAGAAAATGGGCAAAGTCTAATATATTCAAATAATGGAGCACCATATAGTTTTAAACTACTAATACAGACAACCACATGAATAAACGTTTGCTCACACACATGTGAAACAAAAAAAGCTAGACACAAAAGAGACATACCATGTGATTCATTGATCAGATGTCCATGGGGAGGCCAAACTAATGGATTGTGATAAAAAATCATAATAGTGATTAATTCTGGCAGGGGCAAGGTATAGACAGAGAAGGAACATCAGAGAACTTTCTGAGGTGGTTTAGATATGTATATCTTGATCTGGTGATAGTAATATGAATGTGTAAAAATGTATTGAGATCTACACTTATGTGAACATATTTTGGGTACTTCAATATACATTTCAATTGTGTATCTCAATTTAGAAAAAAGTAAGTAAATAGATTCTAAGTAAGAAACTAAATGAGTAGAAGCATTTTGTTGGTCACAATGAAACAAAGGAATAGAAATTAGTAGCACTGACACAGCAATGAATCATAAATTCTTATTTTTTAAAAAAGTTTCTGCCATAGGGACCAGCAGTTAGCATAATGGCTATGTCACTGGACTCCCATGTAGTCGACCACGGTTCAAGTCCTGGACCCTGTGGCTTAAACTCACGCCGGGCACGTATGCATATGTGCCCAAGATCCCGAGAGGAGAATGGAGAAGGGATTGCGGTGTGACCACCCCCCCAGGTGACGATTTCTCGCTTTGTCTCTTTGTCTCTGTCTCTCTGGCAAGCGCACACATGCTGTAGCAAAAATGTTTCTGCCATAAGGTGTGTTCTCACTGGAGAGAAACAGAGAGAGACAGTGAGAAATCACGTCCCAGGAGGAATGGCCATGCTGCAATTTCTTCTTCTCCATTCTCCTCCTGGGATTTCGAGCACAGAGGCACACGAGTCCAGTCAAGTCATCGGGTCTGGGACTTGAACCACTTTCAGCCATGTGTAATGACTACACTGGCGCTGGCCCCTGAATCACAAATTGTCTTTAAAATAGCCATGGGATCAAATTATTTTGTATTTTTTACATTGTTTTCATTGTTTTTCAAGAAATATATATAATTTTTCATATGGAAATAGAAAATACCATTCTATTTTAAACTCTCCAAGGGTCTTCCTTTTTCTCGCAATCTGCATTTTTAAACAATTAAGGACATAGTACAATCTCTACTCTTAAACCACGCTTGACATCTCTGCTAGATTAGAAAAAAATTAGTCAAAGAAACAGTGTTTATCTGCTCAAAACTGAAAGAGAAAGACTGAACGGATTTCTGAAGTTGATGATAACACGTAGGTTGATGTGCTTGATCGAGCCAATCTACAGTGTATTCTGGGTGGGAAATCTCATTTTGTACGCTGTAATGATGTACAGTGAATGAATGCAAATAAATAAATCTAAATTTAAAAAAAAACAAAGACTAGAATGGGGGCCAGGTGGTGCTGCAGACATAACACATGGAGCTCTGCAAGGCCGACCCACAGGGGAAGGTTCTAGGTTTACATCTGGAGAATGCCCTGACTAAGCCAGGCATGCACATGCCCATGATGCAGGGTCAGCTAAGCTGCGGGTGGAGAGTGGCATCAGAGCCTTGCTGGGGGCGCTGTCTCTCTGTCTCTATTTCTAATGTAATAAGTTGTATTTCTCAATCTCTTACTAACGGAATAAATAAATAAATAAGCTTTAAAAAAATACAATGGAATTGTTAATGCTGTTTCTTTTCTGGTTTTGGCCTCCTCTTCATTAAGAAAGAAGCTGCAAGATGTTAACATTGAGACAATAAATCTTGAGAACTCTGCTCCAGACCAAAGAGGTGATAGGGTCAGCCATGAGGACAGGACTGAGTGGGGCTGAAGGTGGGAGTGGCTGTTAGAGACTTTGAGATTACGTCTAAAGAGCAACAACTTTATCTGGAAGCAAAGTGTAGAAAAGCAGAAATAAAGCTGAGCCTAAGGAAGCACCTGAGTCTGAATGACAGCTTCCCTATGCTTAGTGTCCTTCAGGTGACCTCCTGGAAAACGGAATTTGCACTTGAGGGAAGAAGTCTGTTCCTCAGCCTTAGGTCATTGGGAAAATCATTCTGCATTGTTCAATGTTTTTTGATACAAAAATGTGTCATGACTTTCCCGACAACCCAATACTTTAAAAAAATAATAAAGTACTACTACATGAAAAAATAATAAAGTCTTAAAGAGAAAAAAAAAAATGTGAGACAGAATAGAAAAAGCTATGGACTATTTCACTGAAGGTCTGGTCCTACCATGGATTGACTCTGTGGTCTTGTGTAAATCTTCCAACTTTTCTGAGCCCCAAGTTTCTCATTCATAAAACAGAGGGATTGCTTAAGATGATTTCATTGGTGTGTGTTTGTTGGTGGTGGTTGTTTTTATTATCAAAGGGAGCATGAGCTTGCCAAAGGCAGACAGAGGAAGAGTGGAAAGGAGATGCATCCTCCAAGGGGTATGGTCATGCCACATCCTTTCCCTTCCATTTCTCCATCCTGTTGGGATCTGGGGCATACCACACATGTGCCTGGTGTGTTTTTCAAGCCACTGTGTCCAGTAGTTGACCATGTGGGATCTGGCTCCCTTAACCACTAGGCTACTGGCCCAATCCCAGGGAAGCTAGAGATGGGGCAAATTATTTGTAGCAGTACTTTTTGCCTTCACATTAAATTGGGTTCCATATTCTCTACTTAAAGAACTTGGAAAATGGGAGGCTGGGTTTGTGTGCGGGGAGTGAGGGTTCTGGAGCCTGGCTTCAGGTTGAGGAACCGGGGCCAGGGGAGGTGAAAGGATGAGCTGTTCAAGTCCCACAGCTACTTAAGTAGCAGAGCTGGGATTAGAACTCAGGTTTCCTGCCTCCTAAGATCGTTAAAATGAGTCTGTGGAAGCAAACCCCCAGTGACTTTTTGAAGCAAATCATCAGACGGCCAATTGTGGTAAAATTAGATTCTAGAGTGGATTATCGAGGAGTCCTGGCTGGCTTGGACAGCTACATGAGCATAGCCCTGGAGCAGACAGAAGAGTCATTGAAGGGGCCGCTGAAGAGTAAGTACGGGACGCGCTCATCCGTGGGGACAACGTGCTGTACATAAGTGCACAGAAGAGAAGGATGCGAAGACACCAAGAGAGCAATAGTTTTCATAGTTGGGTATATTTTTTATGAAATTCTTTTCTACTTTTTGGTTCTTTCGTGATGTAATTTGTCCTGTTTCGTAATCGTTGGTGAGTTTTATAACTGACATGTGAGTAAGATAAATGTATACCACTGTGGATTTAATCGTAAAAAGTTCTTTGACACTTAAATTTCAGTCATTTTCCTCTACCTCTCTGTCAGTGTACAGAATGCTGAAAGAATAAAAAATGACCAAGAGAAAAAGAAAAAAAAGAACTTGGAAAATGTGTGATAAAGTTTTAGGAAGTTTTGGAGCAAATATGCTTCAAAGAGAAAATGTTGGTACATGAAGGGACGGGCTTCCAGTAATGTGAGAGTTTACCTCAGTGTCTGCTCCGAGTTGACTCACCTCGATACTTCCGCTCTCCGCAGAGTGGCTCCTCAGTGCTCCTCAGCCTCAGCACAGAATACAACCATCCCTCCTCTATTTTCTTCCTATCCCATCTCAGTAGCTCCCAATAGAATGTCACCTGAAGAACAATTTTTTTTCAGTCTATACACAGAGAAAGGGACGGAGGCCATGTTCACAGCCTCAGCTCCCTCCCTTGGGGCCTAGAACACAGGAAGATTCCAGCTACTTGGAGAACGCGGTTCTGGCCTTAGAAGCCTCCCCAGGCCTTCTCTCCTCGGTTTATGGGCAGACCTTGTGAAATCTGAAAAAAGATGAACACACCACTCGTGGAAGAAGAAGTGGAATTCTTTTTTCCTGCACTTACATTGTGCTAAACATTGAGTCTTTGCTGTCCTAAAGTTTAGATCAAATTTTCAAAATGGGGGCCAGCCTGTGGTGTGGTGGTTAAGGTGCTGGGCACTCCCACATGGCCGACCACAGTTCGAGTGCTGGACCCAATGGCTTGCTTTTTCACTTTCCCTCTCTCTCTCTCTCTGATCAAATTAAAATAAATGAATGAATAAATAAAATGAAATAAATATTTATAAACTCAAAATGTCTCTGGAACAGAAACAATTCAGAGTTCAAGATTGTGACTCAAGATGCATTTTTTTTAAGTGGAATTTCCTCTTCTCCTAGACAGCAAGGCTGCAGATGGTATCGCGAGCTGCGCTTCATCATTCGAGCTGGCCTGTAAGGCATGCGATACCGTCTGTGCCGGGCTGAGCCAGTTGTTCATCCTTTCTTCATCATAAAGCTGTCTCCCGTTTACTTGGGGACCACAGGAGTGCGTTCGGTAAAATGCTTTGAACACAGTTCACCTTGAAAGTGGTGGCTCAGACTCAGTGGCCAGTGACCTTCCATAAAGCTCATAAATACGAAGGAATAACCACATTGGATATCACATTCTCTTCTTTCATAACTTTTCTGCATCAGACACTCTGCTCTCATCTTTTTAACCTTTTTCTGGAATTTCCACTTAAAATACTCAACCACAATCACAAAATATTGGATTGTCAGAAAAGCCATGATGCATTTTTACATAGAAAAATATAGCATGACTTTTCCGACCACCCAACAGCATTAGTATGTTTTTAAATATGATTTCTCCAACGTGATTCAAGGACAACCAGCATAAAAATCTACAAGGGCCAGGGAGAGGGTAAAGGATGCTGTCCTTGTTAGATCACAGAGTCTGGGGTCCAAGCCAAATCGGAATCTCTGGAAAGGGGAGCCTGGCGATGTAGCCTCTTAAATGTCTCGATTGATTCTAAAACAGTGAGTTTGAGAACCATCTGCACAGCTTCCCTGGCCTGAAAAAACCTGAGGGATCAATTTCAATAGCAGCCAGGAAAAAAAAAAAAAAAGACCAGACCAGTAGGACAGAAGATCACATGACCATAGCTTTGGCCCTATGGCACAGGGTTCAATTCTTTTTAAGTGATTTCCAAGTACACAACACCGACTGGGGCTCTTGTTAAACCACCCTTAACCACACCTGTTAAACCCACCCACTAGGGTGCGTCGTGAGCTTCTGTAGTTCTGACCAGCTCCTGGGGGCTGCTGATCCATGGACCATGCTCTGAGATCCAGTCCAGATTCTGCATCTGGCTCATGACTGATGGACCTGGGCTCTGGCTTCTGTTAGCCAGGACACCTCTGATCGGCATCTCCACTCTCACAATGCTGTGGGGATTGACTAAGAACTGCCTTTGCAGGGCTAGCTCCATTCTGCAAACAGTAACCAGAGCTGGGTCATGTCCCACCTTCACCATCCACTTCCTGTGTGTGACCTTCGCCAGAATTCTTAATAACGTATGCCTTGCTTCTTAGTCTCTTCATCTGTCAAGTGGGAATGCTACCAGTGCCTAGCACTCTGAAGACTGGGAGTATCAAGTGAGAGGATGGAAAGTAAAAAACGTTCTGAGCCGCGAGGTGGAACATAAATAAGGAATGCCACTTCCAGAATTCAACAGGTGAACGCTTCCCAGTCGTGAGATGTTGGATGAGTCTCATATGTCTCTGGGCTTCAGTTTGCTCATCTGTACAACAGACCTGTCTCAAGAAATTGTTGAGAAAATTAAATAAGACAAGGAGATATGTTAGACATACACTTGATATTTGTTTTTCAGCTTTTTAAAAATAATTATTTTATTTTATTTATCATTGTTATTTAACTTGCTATAATCGTCAGAAAAAGAGAGAGAGAGAGAGAAAGAAAGCCACCAGGTCTGGGACTCAAATCACAGTTAGCCATGTGGCAGTCAGTGCCCCAACCACCACACGACCTAATGGCCCCACACACTTGGTATTTGTTAAACGTTGGTTAAGATTATTATTTTTTTTCACTACTCTGGATGTTTTAAGTACACTCTAATTTCTTTGAAGAAAATATGTATACATTGATTAATCAGATCAATAAATGCGTATTCCTAATCTGACAACCTTCCCTGGGTTTGCCTAATATCTACATCTGTTTAAAACAGAAATCCGCTGAAAAAGACCATTAGGAAGGATTGATGATGGGACTTGGGGGCAGAAGAGGTGTGATGGAGGACGGCTGATGGTGCAGGAGTTAAACTCAACACTCTGCAAGGCTGACCCATGTGGAAGGTTCTGGGAGACGGAAGACACCAGGCATGTGTGTGCCCATGATCCAGGGCTGGCTGAGGCAGGGGCGGATTGCAGCATTGAAATCCTGCTGGAGGTGCTTTTTCTCACTCTCCCTGTCTCTCTCTCTCTCATGGAAGAAATAAATAGACTTTATTTTAAAAGGACAAAACAGTAGAGGTGTTACTGGGCTAAATTGTGTCCCCTTCAATTTTATGGGTTAAAGTCCTAACTCCCAGTACTTTAGAATGTAACCATATTTGGGGATAAGGTTTTTAAAAGGTGATTAGATTAAAGTGAGCCAGTGGGGCACAGCCTTAATCCAACACGATGAGCTCCTTATAAGGAGAGGAAGAGACACCAGAGATTGTGCACAGTGGGACAATCATGTGAGGACAAAGCAACACGAGGCTGCCCTCTGCAAGCCAAGGAGAGTGGCCTCAGGAGAAAGCAGACCTTCCAACACTTTGACCTTGCACTTCCAGCCTCTGGCACTTTGAGAAAACAATTCCTGTTTCTTCATACTCCCAGTCTGTGGACCAGCAGATGGCGTAATGGTTACTTTGCTGACTCCCATATAGTTGACTGTGGTTCTAGTCTGATTCGGTGGCTTAAAACATGCTAGGCACTTGTGTGTGTGTGCCCAAAATTTTCAAGAGGAGAAGGGATTTTGGTATGGTCAGACCCCCTTCTGGGGGGGGGGGGTCTCCCTTTCTGTCTCTCTATCTCTCTCTGTCTCTGATAAGTGCATGTACCCTATAGCAAAAATTTCTCAAAAACAAACAAACAAAAACACCCAGTCTGTGGTAGTTTACTGTGTTAAAATAGTGAAGTAATACAAGGAGAAAGCAAGCCTGAGCATGCCTTCTCGTCATACACAGACCATAGTCCACAGATAGGCTAGACCTCCCCAGAAGTACCCCAGGTCTAAGTCATTCTTCTTACGTTCAATGCACAGCTAAAATGTGTCATTGCCACACTTACACATGAACCACTTGTCACCTGAATAACTTCATGAATCTGGTGGGAAGGTCCTGGTTAGATGGCTGAATGAATGTTATTCATACTCTGGTCTCCTTTCCTATAGCCCAGGGGTCCCCAGTCCCCAGGACATGGACCAGTGCTGGGCTGTGGCCTGTTAGCAGCTGAGTCACACAGAAGGAGGTGAGCAAGCAAACTTCATTTGTATTTACAGCCACTCCCCATTGCTTTCCCAACCCCTGCCCCCTGTCAGATCAGTGGTCGCATTAGATTCTCATAGGAGCACAAATCCTTTTGTGACCCGCACATGCGAGGGATCTAGGTTGTGTGCTCTCATAAACCATCCTCCGACATTCACTCCTCTCACCCACATTCATAGAAAAATCATCTTCTACAAATCAGTCATAGTGCCTAAAAGGTTGGAGACTGCTGTGGTAGCTGCTAGGGCAGTGGACCTGTACATGAAGCTCAGAGAGGGCACGCACAGGAGTCATCCAATTACCTGGGGGACCTGGGCAGTGAGGTAAGCAGAATAAGCCCCCCAACACCAACAAAGAAGTCCACATCCTCACCCCTGAAACCTGTGAGTATGCCCAAAGGGACCTTTTGGGTGTGATGAAATCCAGAATCTGGAGAGGGAGAGGTTGTCCTGGACTATCCAGGGAGGCCCAGTGTAATCTCAAGGGTCCTGATGAGAGCGAAGCAGGGGTTCCTGAGGGAGTAGCAGGAAATATTATAATGGGAACAGGAGGGTGGAGTGGGATGAAGACGGGCTGTGAGGCGAGGAGGCCAGCAGCTTCCCGAGGCTGGAACAGGCAAGGAAACAGATACTCCAAAGATAGCACAGACTCTGACCCTTGATCCTAGACTTCTGACCTCCAGAACTGCAAAAAGATAAATCTGTGTCACACTAAGCCACAGCTATGGTGATTTGGTTTAACACAAGGTTCTGGTCCAGAACTGACCAGTTCCCAAGAATGGGCTGTGGTAGGCTTCTGGGTATAATGCAGATTTAGGGTTCAGTGAGTTTCTTAAAGCCTGTTATTTTTTGTTTCTTCTATGAGAGAGGGAGACCAAGAAAGAGAGAGGGAGGGAAA
>NW_006203463.1:1112677-1134401 GCF_000334495.1 Tupaia belangeri chinensis | reverse complement strand
GGAAAGAGAGGTACGCTGAGCAGGGTCCTCATGCCATAATCCAGCCCCAGCCTGAGCCACCATCATCACAGGCACATGTGTTCACTGCATACAGAGAAGAGATCTCCAGACACGAACCTGGGACCTTCCCACATGGCCTGAGCAGGTCGAAGCACTGAGTCAGCACTGCATTGCCATAGCTGACCATGCATGTGCCTTTACTAAAAGAATTAGGCACTCAGTTCAAACTACCTGGATTAAAATCCCAACTGCACTACGTACTTAGCTGCGTGCTGTGAGGGCGTCCTGCCATCTGTCTGTAAGTCAGCTTCCTCGTGTATAAAAGGGGGCGAGAGTCACCAACATGTACGGCGTGCTGTGGAGAATTCTGAGCACTCATTTACTCCTCTTCCCCCCTTGGGGAGGTCTCCCGTGATTATCCCCATGTTGCAGAGGAAACGCTAAGGCACAGAGAGGTTCAGTCACTGCCCAAATCAGACAGAAGTGGTCGAGACTGCTTCAAACCCAGGCGGCCAGGTTGCCTGACAGTGAGTGTCACCTTGGGCTCAGTGAGAGGCAGAGGGCAGAGGGAGGAGTGGCGACCAGGGAGTGTTGATGGTGACCTGCTGGCCCACAGCTGCTGCAGAGTTGGAAGTCCAGCCCCTGTTCTCCATCAGGGCCCCTCGCCAGCCCACAGCCGGTCTTAGCATCACAGCATTCCCTGCTCTGCTCACAGCTTGAGTTCTTAGAATTGTCTACACCAGGACTTGGACCCAAAGCCTGGGGGCCCATGCCGAACAAGGACTGACCCACTGGATGCTGGATCCTGGGGGCAGCCAGGGCAGCAGGTTGAACTCTCGGGGGCCATGGAGGGCCTGTGGGAACATTGTGGTATTTCCGCTTCTTTAGCAGCCTTGTCTATGCCACATGTTGGTGACCTGACCTGGCCATACCCCCCAAGGGGTTCGTTTTGTCCTCCACCTTCTGAAAGAGAAGGACACCCAGGAGTTGGGCGGGACAGTGGGGTGTGCAATCCACTGACACTCAGACCGGAGCACAGCCAGGCCTGGCAGCCAGCCTCAGCCCTGCCACAGGTCCAGAGCCAGGGACCAACACCCAAAGGAGGAGGAAACGGCAAGAGATCGGTTATGGGCCAGAACCCTGAGACAGAGAGGCCCCACTCACCGGAGGAGCCTCACCGTAACCAACCAGGGGGCGCAGCTCTGAAGGCTCACAGCTTTCGTCACACTGTGATTCTATAGTACCTAGTTGCTCTTGGAAACAGCAGGGATTGGAATCAGGAGATCCAGGCACCTGCCCCAGAGTAAGGAAGGTGAGCCCCACCCTCACAGCTGCCCTGGGCCAGCGACCCTCTGAGCCTTGTCTGCAGCTGTGCTTCTGGCTGTCAAGGAGGGGACCCTTCCGCCACCGCCCTCGGGAAGATGTGCTGGAGACAGCCAGGAGACAGTAGGAGTGGACACACTTTTAGCTTATGTCGCATTTAAGGACGCAGAGCCACATCTGTGTTTCCAAAAATACGTTTCCGGTGTCTTTGAGAACAGCTCATTCGCTTGATACACATCCCTGGGGAAACAGCATTTAGCTCAAGGTTACCGCGCAGCCCGAGTGGCCAGCCATGGCAGGCGTGCTGCCTGCTCCTCCCCGCTCCCGTCTGTCTCCCTCTGTGCTCTGTCCTCTCTCTTCTGTCTCTGTTCTTGCTCTCTTTAGGCTCTGTCTCTCGATATTCCTTAGGCTATATCTCTCCTTTTGTCTCTGTCCCTCTCTCACGTGTCTCTTTCCCAGTGTTTGTCTGTCTTGAGTCTCTTAGTCATCTCTCTCAGTCTGTCTCTGTCTCTCTGTGTCTTTGTCTCTGCCTCTCTCTCTCTGCTTCTCTGTCTCTCTCTCTCTCTCTCATATATTTGGTCTGAATCATACATATCTAAGGAGCTCCATGATTTGTAAAAGATTCAAAACAGCCGTGTATTTTCAGAAACAAATACCCCCGATATCCAGCAGCCATCTTTAATGTCTGTCTCCCCTCATGTATATAACACACACGCACACACCAGCGACCCCACTGTGACCCACAGCCCCACCCTGCCTTCTGTGACTTCGGGACTGGAAAATCTGACCTTCAGCTGCTGGGATATGTCCCCCGCGGAGGCGAGGTGTGTGGTAGCCCAGAAGGCTGAACCTCACATCAGCTGCCTGTCCACGGGCCACACTGAAAGGACTCGGCCGTGGTGTTCACACAATGAGAGGAACCCAGGATGCCTGCTCGGCGGACTCAGGTATTCATGATCGTTCCCAGGTGGAGCCTGACTGCTCAGCTCCACCCCTGCCATGCAGCTGAGCTGGCCCTGGGTCGTACATGTGGAGGTTCTCAAAGCACTCTGCATTCTCCTAGCTGCGAGTGGAGTCTTGAGGAGTCCATGAAAGACACCCCTTGCTCCCTCTCCAGAGTTTGGAACCACCTGAGCAGGGAGCACAGGGGACGCAGGCCGGAGTGCCACCCCCCAACTGACTGTACAAAGTGGCTTCAGACAGAGCACGCAGCTGTGATCCTGGAGTCAGGCGATGGCTGGTACCGGCCCCAAGCCACCACAGGACATCCCCTGGAGGCAGGGCTCACCACTGTCCCCTTAACTTACTGTATGCAGAAACAGACCGGGAAGCACCCTCCTGTGGCCTGGCACGATGCTCTGTGAGGATGACCCACGGGGGCCTCCCCAAGTGCACCATGCACACACGTGCCCGTGAGTCAAGGCTGGCTGGGGCTGGGGTGAATTACAGTGTTAAGACACAGTTGGGGAGGCCCTTTCTCTGTCTCTCTCACTTGTGAAAGAAATTAGTAAATGTTTTCAAAAGGGAGTGCAACTGTGTTAGACTTAGTTTTTTCTCCCAGACTCCACAACAGGTAAGTGACTTTTCCCGGGGAGGAGGAAGTATGGCAGGGAGAGAGGCCAGGGGAGCTGCCTAACTAAATCCCCACACGGTTGGCCATTGGGGGTCCAGCTGCTTTAACCACCACGCCCCTGGGTAGCCCTAACTATAGGTTTTTCTGGTTTGGTTTTGGTTTTTCCATTTTGTTTTGTTTTGTTCTCCGTGTGCAATAGGATGCATGTGCTCACCAGAGAGAGACAGAAGGAAAATGAGACATCGCCCCCTGGGGGGTGGCACTCTGCAATCCCTTCTCCTCCACTCTCTTAGGATTTCGCGCATGCACACACGCCAGCATGTTCCCCAAGTCGCTGGATTGGAAACTCCAACCACGCAGCTGGCCATCTGGGATCCAGCCGCCTTAACCACCACAACACAGGCAGCCCTCCCCTAAAGTATGTTTTATAATAATTTTTTTAATAAAAAACATTAAAACTTTTCAAACAAAGCAATATGTGAATCAACTCAAGCCCAAGTTTCTTGAACTTGAGAACTGAGAACTAAACTTGTTCCCTGATGTCTGTAGATGACGACCGCAAGGCGAGTTCCTCCGAACAGCCCCTGAGCTGCACCGCCCAGTCCGTAAGCCCTCCGGGCATCTGCAGGGTGTCCTGCTGCACCTGGCCTTAGTCCCCGGGTGCAGCAGCTGAGCATGCAGGCTCTAGCGCCAGACTGACCTCATCTGCAAGATGGTAGAAAGCAGGCCTAAAATCCATCTCGGGACCAGCTGGCGGCAAGCAGTAACACAACTAGGTCCACGTGGAAGGTCTGCACTCTCATCCCAGACCTCCCTGTGCTGGCTGGGCACACATGCACACACTCGTGATCTGGGTGGGCCGAGAATGGGGGTGGATCCTGGCACGAAGACCCTAGAGGAGGGGCCCTTTTCTCAGTCTCTGGTCTGTGTCTTTCTCTCTCATGGGAAAAGTAAGTGAGTAAATGTTTTCATGGAGAGATTTTTGCTGTAGGGCATGTGTGCTCACCAGAGAGACACAAAGCAAGAAAGCACCCCCCCCACCCCCAGGAGGGATGGCCATAACTCAGTCTCTTCCCCACCATTGTCCTCTCAGGATTTGGAGCACACATCCACACACACTCGAAGCAAGTTTCAAACCGCCAGGTACAGGACTCAAACTGTGTTTGGGCACTTGGGAGTCCAATGCCTTAACCACCGTATCACCTGCCGACCCCCATAAGTAAATCTTTTTTTTAAAAAAATCACTCATGGGCCTATCTATGGCTTGGTGGTTAGGGCGGCTGGATCCCACATAGTCCATTGTGTGGTTCAAGTTCTAGATTTAGTGGCTTGAAAAACACACCCGGCATGTGTGTATGCATGCCCAATATCCCAAAAGGAAAGTGTATGAGAAGGAATCGTGGTGTGGCCATCCTCCGGGGGGTGCTTTCTCACTGCCTCCCCTACCTCAGGCACATTCTGGCAAAATTTTCAAAAGGGAAAAAACATCACTCATATTTTTTAAGGCCAATGTATCTTAAAATTATAATACACAGGGTTTAGCAGGTGGTATAGTGGTTAAGGTGATGGACGCCCCCATGGCTGACCACAGTTCACGTCCTGGATCCAGCAACTTAAAAATCTTGCCAGGTACGTATGCGTACGTGCCCCAAATTCCAGAGAGCCAATGGAGGAGGTGGGATTGCAGTGTGCCCATCCCTCCCGGGGAGAGATTCTCACTTTCCATCTCACTATGTCTTTTGTGAGCACACATGCCCTATGTTAAAAGCATTTTTAAAAATAATAATATACAGGGAACCAGCAGTTAGCGTAATGGCTATGTCGCTGGACTCCCACGTAGTCGACCGCAGTTCGCGTCCTGGACCCGGTGGCTTAAAACTCACGCCGGGCGCGTGTGCGTGCGTGCCCAAGATCCCGAGAGGAGAATGGAGGAGAAGGGATTGCGGCGTGACCATCCCCCCTGGGGGGTGATTTCTCGCTTTCTGTCTCTATGTCTCTGTCTGCCTGGCGAGCGCACGCGCCCTATAGCAAAAATCTCTCCAAAAAAAAAAAAAATAATAATAATAATAATAATATACATAAAATGCTAAAAGCAGTTTCAAGTACAAAATAAAGACTCAATACCCATTAAGTTATTATTGGCCTAGAGTGAAGAATCGTTTCAGAAAATTTAACTTTTAAGCTACTTAAGAGAGTGAAGAGTTCTTTCCCACTATACGAGATGGCAGGTGAAAAGCGGCGAAGCAGGACACTAACGAGAAGAAACCCGAAGCCAAGAAGGCTGATGCCAGTGGCGAGGTTAAAAAGCGTGACCCCCCAAGGCTAAAAAGCCCAAGAAGGGGAAGCCCCATTGCAGCCGAAACCTGGTCCTAGTCTGGGGCATCGGCAGATATTCCCGGTCTGCCATGTCTTCCAGGAAGGCCATGTACAAGAGGAAACACTCAGCCACTAAATCCAGGATCGAAAAGAAAAAGGAGAAGGTTCTTGCAACTGTCACAAAACCAGTTGGTGGGGACAGGAATAGTGGTACCCGGTGGTTAAACTGCGCAAAATGCCTAGATATTATCCTACTGAAGATGTGCCTCGAAAGCCGTTGAGCCACGGCAAAAAACCCTTCAGTCAGCATGTGAGAAAGCTGCGAGCCAGCATCAGTCCTGGGACCATTCTGATCATCCTCACTGGATGCCACAGAGGCAAGGCAGTGGTTTTCCTGAAGCAGCTGAGCAGTGGCTTGCTACTTATAACTGGACCGCTGGTTCTCAATTGAGTTCCACTACGTAGAACACACCAGAAATTTGTCATCACCACCTTCACAAAAATTGATATTAGCAAAGTAAAAATCCCAAAGCACCTTACTGATGCTTACTTCAAGAAAAAAGAAACTGCGGAAGCCCAGGCACCAGGAAGGTGAGAACTTCCACATGGAGAAGGAGAAATATGAGCAAGGTTGATCAGAAAGCTGTGGGTGGAGTTGCAAATTGTATCAAAAATCGAAGCTGTTCCTCAGCTCCAGGGCTAACTGCAGTTAGCTAACTGCGGTGTCTGCCCTTACAAATGGAATTTATCCTCAGGACCAGCAGTTAGGGTAATGGCTATGTCGCTGGACTCCCACGTAGTCGACCGCAGTTCGAGTCCTGGACTGGTGGCTTAAACTCACGCCGGACGCATGTGTGTGCATGCCCAAGATCCCGAGAGGAGAATGGAGGAGAAGGGATTGCAGCGTGGCCATCCCCCCCCAGGGGGTGATTTCTCGCTTTCTGTCTCTCTGTCTTTCTCTGTCTGTCTGGCGAGCCCACGTGCCCTATAGCAAAAACCTCTCCAAAAAAAAAAAAAAATGGAGTTTATCCTCATAAATTGCTGTTCTAATTTTTTTTGCCAAGAACCTAATTAAATAACTGATCATATATATATTGAAAAAAGAGAGCGAAGGGACATCTTACGCCTTTTAGTATGTTTATGATGAGATCAAAATGTGCACTCTAATGCTTCGGAACTAGAAATCAGTGGACAGAGAAAGCTGCATTCCTGGCACTGCGAGGCGCAGCTGTGCTCACGCCACATTCAGAGCAGAGTCTGGAAGTCACTGGGTCTCAGGTTTTCAGCTGCCGGAGGCTCTAGTTTACATAAGCTACCTGCCTCCAGTCTCTGTGGTGCTTGCACTTTCAGGAATTCCACTGTACTCGAGTTCCTTCCTAAACCTAAACCGAGGCATCTCCTAGGACCTTTTCACAGTAGAAGTCCTCATCCTTTCACTCAACTACCCTGAGCCAGGGGCCTGCACACTCTTTTTAATACTAGCCTGGACAGGACAGAACTGGACAGGCAAATCTGTGCCCCCACCCCGGCCTCTACCCTTACGTCTTACACTCACTCTGCTTTCTCAGTTTAAGATGCCAGGACAGCAAGCAGGGCTTGAGTGGGACCCCAGACTCTGAAGGCAGATGTGCACCCAGATCCTAGGAGAGCCCCAGAGGACAGTAGGACCTTAAATGAATTACTTACTCTCTCTGGGCTGCTATTTTCTCACCTGTAAAATGGGTGTAATACCAATTTCATAGCAATTCTATTATTGTGAGCATCAAATCATACACTGTGCACAAAACACTGGCTCATCAGGAAAGTCATGGAGTATCTGTGCATAGAAAAATACACCATGACTTTTCTGACAACCTACAGTGCTAGGCATATTTGAAGGGTCTTCAAAAATTTTATGGAGATTGGAGGGCATAATAGCAGTGCAAATAGTTATGGACCCTGAAGACAGTGTGGAATGGGGTGGAAGAGAAAGGAAGAGCACAGAGAAGGGAAGTAGGAGAAAAATAGGCATGAATTTGTGGGACACAGAAATGGTTTGTTACGTGTCAATGATAACACGTACAGTATTCTCAACTGGACTAGTCTGGGAAGTATTTTATGTTAGGTAAATTCTCTTTACAAGCCAAATGATGTTTAGCAAGTGAATGTTTAAAAATATGCATAAGAAGAATAAAAAATAATGAAATAATCATCTAAAAAAACGAAAAGCTATTCACTGCTGATGATGTGGATAGTAATGACTTTATCTTGACTGATATGCATGGTAATCATGGTGGAAAAAGAAATGTTATACACTATAAAGCTATATATGATTAAATGTAATATAAAAAATGCATAACTAATTAAAATTTCATGGATGGCCTGATCCATAGCCTGGTGGTTAAGGGAGCTGGATCCCATGTGGCTGGTTGGAATCTCAGACCTCATGGCATGAAAAACAAATGGGTTGTGAGTGTGTGTGTGTGTGTGTGTGTGTGTGCGTGCGTGTTTGCTCAAAATCCCAAAAGGATGAAGAAATGGAAGAGAGGGATTATGACATGACCATGCCCCATCATGGGGTGCTTTCTCCCTCTTTTATTTATCTGTCTCTTACTAGCAAATGCACACTTTCTCTGGCAAATTTTTTTTTAAAGTTCATGGAGACCAGCAGACGGCATAATGGTTAGTCACTGGAGTCCCATCTAGTCACCACAGTTCAAGTCCCAGACCCAATAACTTAAAACTCACGCCGGGCGCATGTGCATGCATGCCCCCAATCCCAAGAGGAGAATGGAGGAGAAGGGATTGTGGCATGGCCATTCCCCCCTGGGGGGTGATTTCTCACTTTCTGTCTGTCTCTCTTTGGCAAGTACACACACCCTATAACAAAAATCTCTCAAAAAAATCATGGAAAATGTGCATTGTGAAAAATGGATTTCATTTTTTGTTCATTTAAACCACTGCTAGTTTCACTGGCTGACTCCCCTCGACTTGCAGCTTGTCTTTCCCCACCTGCCCACCTACCCAGGGTGGGATCTTGCCTGGTCTTATGACTTCTCCCATCACCAACCATGCACCAAGCATCCAGCAGTGTGTTCCAGAGCTTCCTGTCCAACTCCAAACCTTATCCGAGTTCTGGATGTGTGTTTCCAGCTCTCTATTGACCCTATTTAGATGTGCTGCAGACCCCCAAACAGAACCGACCTTCATCTCTAATCTGCTCTACCTCCTGTCTGCTCAGGCGTGCTCCCTAGAGCCTGTCTTCCAAGGTAGAAGTCACAATGACACCCACAGCTCCTCACATTCCTCACAAGGCCCTGGGTTTGTTTGTTTGTTTGTTTGTTTGTTTATTTATTTATTTATCTATCTTTTTAGAGGTTTTTGCTATAGGGCGTGTGCACTCACCAGAAAGACAGAGAGAGACAGAGAGACGGAAAGAAAGAAATCACCTCCCGGGGGGATGGCCACACCGCAATCCCTTCTCCTCCATTCTCCTCTCGGGATCTTGGGCACGCACGCACATAGGCCCAGCATGAGTTTAAGCCACCAAGTCTGGAACTCAAACCGCGGTCGGCTACATGGCAGTGACATAGCCATTATGCCAACTGCTGGCCCTGGCCCTGGTTTTTAAAAATGCCTTCCAACACCAGCCCTGCCCCAGCCCCTGCCTGCCACCGCTATGGCTCTGGTCCTTTCTCTCACACGGCAGATGAAGGAAACAGCCTCCTGTCACTGCCCGTTCGCCCTCCCCTCTAACCTTCTCCTGCACCCCCTCCACCTCTGCTCCCCACTCAGCTGATGCCTCCAAACATACCTGAGATTGCAAAGAAACTCTGAACGTGGATGAAAGGGACCATCTTGACAACTACTTAACAGTGGGATATTGGAGGCCTGAACATTAAGTTCAAGAAACAAACAGGAAAAGATGCCAAATCATACCATTCTCATTCAGTGTGGGTGTGCTTTTATTATTTAACATAGTTAACTGATGCCATGAGTGGCAGGGATGCCCATTCCGGAGGACCAGGAATCAGGTCTGTGTCCCTCACCACTCAATAGATACACCAGTCTTGAGAAACAAGAGCCAGTGAATAAGGGAAGGAATTGATTTCTGTTAGACCAGCACTGGGGAGGGTGGACTGGACGCCATAACCACCTCCTCTGTACTGGACAAGACACAAAACATGCCGAGGAAGGAGTACATGAGAGCACATCTAGAAGCAGATGCTAAGTTATTCACCATTTGGGGGTGAAATGTCCAGGCGACCTGGTTGTCTGCAGGCAGGATCATGGAGAGACCTGATACATCGAAGGCAGTCAGCATGTCAGGGGCTGTTTTCGTTCTGGGCATGCAGGGCAGGGCAGAAAAACCACTTTCAGGGACCAGCAGTTAATGTAATGGCTATGTCGCTGGACTCCCATGTAATTGACCACAGTTCACGTCCCGGATCCAGTGGTTTAAAACTCACACCGGGCGTGTGTGCGTGCGTACCCAAGATCCCGAGAGGAGAATGGAGGAGAAGGGATTGTGGCGTGGACATCACCCCTGGGGGGTGATTTCTCTCTTTCTGTCTCTCTGTCTCTCTGTCTGTCTGGTGAGCGCACGTGCCCTATAGCAAAAACCTCTGCCCCCCCCCAAAAAAAAAAACACCTTCAAATTAGTCATAATTAATGAGGCAGCAGGAGCCAAGCGTCTTAGTTTCTGGTTAGAAGCAATGAGAGTTTACATGTGTCGGTCATGCTTAGGCTGATAAAATCTTCTCAGCCCATCGTGTAGGCCTTCTCTTCTTTCTCCCTATCTTCATAGCCCAGTACCTGCAAAGACTCAACAAGGCTACTGTTAAATTTCATTTTAGATCCACAATGAGGGAGGAGTTACAGACTGATTTTTCTAAAGGTTAGTCTAATGAGATGGATGAAGAACAGTACAGTCACCTAGTTACAAAACCCCCACTGTTGCAGAAAATCAGACACCAAGGAACGAAAATGACACTCAGGAGAGAAAGGAGAACGATTTATTACATCGGCAGGCACGGAGGAGTTAACACAGAGAATTTGCAGCCCTGGCTGAGAGTTGGACACAGTCTTTTATGGGTGAATTGGGGGGGGCAGTTTCAGCACACTTGGAGTGTCCTATCAGGAAGGGGCTCAGTGTCCGCCCTAATACCGAGCTGGCAGAGAAGCAGAACCTGCTCAGGGCCTCTGGCCTCTCAACAATTCAGGAGAGGGGCAGGCTTGGGGGTGGGGGGGGAACAGGAAGCCCAGGCAGCTATCAGCCCTGGTTGCTTCAAGGTTGCTCACAAGTTCCTCCATATCAGAAGGTTCAGGCAGTTAGCAGCCTTGGGTTGCTCCACATCACCACCTCAGACAGAAAAAGCTGCTCTGGTCTCTAGGCCCTCCCTACATGTTCTCCATGGGTCTTCTTTTCCACGTATGGTAATTTATCTCCCTCTCTGCTTAGTCCACAATATTTTTATCTTTATACGCCCAGAATCTGCTATCATGCCCAACATAGTCAAAGCTTATTAACAAATAAAAGACAATCTTCTTTAAAATTTTCTGCTATAGGGCAGGTACAGAGACAGAGAGAGAGAGAGAAAGTGAGAAATCACCCTCCAGAGGGGATGGCCATGCTGCAGTTCCTTCTTCTCCATTCTCCTCTTGGAATTTTGGGCACACGCACACTCTCAGTGTTTGTCAAGCCGTGGGTCCAGGATTCTGACTACACAATTAGCCATGTGGATCCAGCTGACTTAGCCATCATGCTACCTGCTGGTCCTAAAAGACAATCTTACAGTTGACTTTTCATGTTTCCCTTCAGAAGCAAAGACAACTGCAATTATCTTGAAGTCACAGAATGATATTATTTTTTGAAGCATCAAAGTACTTTTCCTTCTGGATAATTCAAGATATTTTTTGTTTGTTTTTAAATTCTATTTGTTCTGGGACCAGCAGGTGGCATGGTGGTTGAGACACTGGACTCCCACATGGCTGAATGTGCTTCAAGTCCTAGACCTAGAGGCTTGCTTCCTCACCCCCTCCCCGACTCCTGCCTTTCTCTGGTCAAATTAAATAATAATAGTAATAATGATAATAAATAAAGTTAAAGAAATAATTCTTTTTTGGGGGGGAAGTTTTTGCTATAGGGCGCATGCACTCACCAGACAGGCAGAGAGAGACAGAGAAACAGAAAGCGAGAAATCACCCCCCAGGGGGGATGGCCACGCCGCAATCCCTTCTCCTCCATTCTCCTCTCGGGATCTTGGGCACACACACACACACACACACGCCTGGCATGAGTTTTAAGTCACCGGGTCCGGGACGCAAACCATGGTCAACTACATGGGAGTCCAGCGACATAGCC
Organism: Tupaia belangeri chinensis; assembly: GCF_000334495.1. Lineage (NCBI taxonomy): Eukaryota > Metazoa > Chordata > Mammalia > Scandentia > Tupaiidae > Tupaia > Tupaia belangeri. The sequence continues at coordinate 1,122,846 of NW_006203463.1, read as the reverse complement.
ATTATGCTAACTGCTGATCCCAAGAAATAATTCTTTAAAAACAAATTCTATTTGTCCTTTCCACTATTGAGACTAGGGTCTGGGAATGAGCAGTGGATTTCGTCTGTAATAAAGAAGTCACTGCATAGCTTTGGGTTTCCAATTAGACTTCTATTAAGATTGCTAGGGGGAAAGTCTAAAGGAATCAGAGCTTAGAGGGTTGCTATGGAGAAGACAAGAGAAGGAGGTCCTTAAGGAAGCTCCTGCCTCTCTATAAGGGGCTCCCCAGAGCCTTCCCAGCACTAAGAGAGACCGGTCTTCCTACCTCACACTTTCTGAAATATAGTGTTGTCAGTGCTCACAGAACAACTGAGTTTGGGAGAACAGGCTTCACCCTAAGTTTAAACAGGACTGTTGACATAAAGCACAATGGCAATGTTTCAGAAGTGATTTGATGATTCAACAAAGAAGTACAGTTTAAGATTAAGAATGCTGGACCAGGGACTAGCAGATGGTATAATGGTTACATCACTGGACTCCCATGTAGTGAACCATGGTATGAGTCCCAGACCCGGTGGATTAAAACAGCCAGACATATGTGCATGCATGCCCAAAATCCCAAGAGAAGAATGGAGGAGAAGGGATTGTGGTATGGTCATTCCCCTGGTGGGTGATTTCTTGCTTTTTGTCTCTGTCTCTCTGGCAAGTCCATGTACTCTATGGCAAAAGGCTAAAAAAGGGGGGGGGGGAAAGGGGGGAAGAAAAAAAAAGAATGCCAGACCAGCAGGGTGCTGTTTTCCCACATGGTGAACCATGGTTCAAGCCCCAGACCCAGCTTGACGCTCATAGCAAGAACAAGTGCATGCGTGTTCAAAATCTACAGAGGAGAAATGAAGGAGAAAGGATTGTAGCATGGCCATCTCACCCAAGGGGTGATTTCTCACTTTCCCTCTCTCTGTCTCTGTCTCTTTTCAGTGAGCACATGCACCCCATGGCAACACCCTAAAAAGAAAAAAGATTAAGAATTACAGTTTTGGAGTCAGCCCCATGACCTAGTGTTTAGAAGAAGGTGGATCTCACATGGCCGGCTATGGTTTGAGTCCCAGGCCCAGCAGCTTGAAAAACATGCCGGCAGTGTGTATATTCGAGCATGCCCCGAATCCCAACAAGATGGAGAAATGGAGAGGACAGGGCTACGCCCCATTGTGGAGGGGCTTTCTCCCTACCCTCCACTTCTGCCTCTCTCTGGTGAGCACCCATGGCCTCTGGGAAATTATTTAAGAAAAAGAAGAAGAATGCCAGCTCTGGAGTCAGACTGCCTGGGCCTGGGCCATTCACCAGCTGTGTGGTCAGGCCTCCAGGACTCAGTCCAACTTTTTATTCTTGCATAAACCTCACATCCCACTCCCTATAACCACAGAGCCTTAATCTTCTCTTTTCCTCAGGCATGGAGCCCCTTAGATTAGCACCCAGCATGCAGGGAGAGATCAGAGATATCAGCCATGATTATTGCTGTAGTTTGAATATGTCCTCCAAGAATCTGTGTGCTGATCCATTCTAACAGGACTAAAGGCTGAGAACTTGATCCGAAGGTGTCGACCGGTGTCTTCGGAAAGAGAGTAGAGTTAAGGCTGAGTCATGAGTTGAATAAACTTTTATTTTTAAAATCACCCAGTCACGTACATTTTTTTCTGTGATTAGCCACAGCATAGACTAGGACAGTTCCCACCTGGGCCAGGCGACGAGCCACGCTGTGGATGCCTGACCTCCTTTCCCGATGTGCTCCCGAAAGCGGGACTAGGGTTCTGGTGTTCTTAGCAAGGCTTTTCTTCTCTCCAGGCACTCTGTGGGAATCAAGTCATCACAGTTGTTTGCTTGGCAAAAGAATTCAAAGCCAAGAAGTTAGGTGGTTCATTGGCTCCTCTTTTTATTTTCTCTAATGCGTGCTCACTGGAGAGAGACAGAGAGATAGAGGTGGAGGGGAAAGCACCTCCCTATGGGGAATAGTCACACTTCAATCCCTTCTCCTCCACCTCTCCCTCTTTTCAGGTTTTTGGAAACTCATACGCATGTGCCCAATGTCTTTCTCAAGTCTCCGGGTCTGGGACTCAAACCGTATGGTCAGCCATGTGGGCTCTAGCTACCTTGACCACCGGGCTACAACGCTAGCTCCGTTGGTTCCTTCTAATGGACCATCATTGGACTATCATATCCTGAAGTTTAACCCACTTTTTAAAATCACAGATGAAGCTTCTGGAAAACTAAGATCTCGTTTATTGTCATAGAAGGTGCTCTTCGTGCATTTGAGCCCACCTCCCTTTCTCCATGGGCACACGCTACCCTTGCCTCTGCTTCCTGTGCAGCTGGGTGAGGTCAGGGGACAACAGGCCACTGTGACCTGAGTAGAAGAAATGCATGCCTTTCCTGGCCCGGACCATAACCCCCTCCCCCCGGCACACACACAGGCATGCACACACACAGACTCACACCGCAATGTCCCATGCTCCAGAGACACCTTGGAAGCCACATGCTGAAGGTGGCAGAGGCACAAGAGGACGAAATCCAGGTCCTCGGAGGTCTCCGTGGATGAGGCGTGCACCCACCAGCGGTGCCCACTGTGAACTGTGCGTGAGGGAAATGAACCTCTGAGCCATTGTGCAATCCTGAGCTTGCTCAGGTTCTAGAATCACCGTGTCAGACACGCCTGTCCCGATCATCACACAGCTGACGTTACTACAGCGGAGCCTTGAGCACGGTTGCAGCCTGTGTCCTCAGAAACACTGGGGTTCACAGGGTGGGTTGGCGACCCCAGGCGCAGGCTCTGGACCCCCACAGGACGGACGGTGCAGTTGTGCACATCGGAAACATGAGAGTACTGGGAGAAAGACGATGGAAAGACTTTTTCCTCCCGATTTGACTTAGGTTTTAGTTTTTTGGTTTTGTCACAGGACGTATGTACTCAGCTCACCAAAGAGGGACTGAGGGAGAGAAAGTGGGAGGCAGTAAGAAATCGCCCCGGGGGATGGCATGCTGCAATCCCTTCTCTGTTCTCCTCTCCGGATTTTGGGCACACACACGCACCTGGCCCATCTCTTTCCCAGATAATTATTCATTTAATTTTAGTTATTATTATTCTCCAATTTGCTGTAAGGCATGTGCACTCACTAGAGAGAAACAGAGACCGAGAGAGAGAGAGAGGAAGTGAGAAAGCAAGCCACCAGGCCTGGGACCCAAACTAAGTCGGCCGTGTGGAAGTCCAACACCTTAACCACCATGCCATATGCTGGCCCATGCTCAGCATGTTCTTCTGACCACCACGTCCAGGACTTGAACTGCGCAGTTGGCCATACGGGATCCAGTTGCCTTAACTATCAAGCCACAGTCTGGCCCAGCCCAATTTTATTTCTCCTTAGGTTCCATTACTCATGTCAAGCAGGCCCAGAATTCCCTGCAGTTGCTTTATTCAGAGACAACAAAAACCAGGGCATCTACGTGTGAGGAGAGCGACTGCATTCCGAGAAGAGGGGATGGAGGCACCGGCGAGGACAAGCCCTCGGGTCTGCACTGAGCACCAAGTGAAAAGGCTGGCGGAGGCATGTGGGCTGGAGCTGGTACTGTCCCAGAGGCCTGGACATCTGGAGGGCCATGTCGGGAGAGGTGCCCAAGGTGACCTTCCATCCCACATCTGGCTCCCCAAGACGTTCTTCCACAGGGAGGGGTCGCGCATGCCATTGGCCTGGGTGCCCTGGCTGAGCTGTGCTCCACATGACCACGAAGCTCCCCTCCTTCTCGAGGCCCTTCTCAACTGCAGAAGAGAGGCCATCCCAGCCCTCTCACACCTCATCTGTTACTCTCTGCAGACACAGAAGCAAGTCTACCAAGTAAGACAGGCAGCAACCTAGGAGACGTGATCTCGGACCAGACAGGGCGATGGTGGTGTGGGGTCGGAGGTACCCAGCAGCTGCAGAGGGGCAGGGAAATGTTGGAACTGTCCCCTCAACAGCTCATAAAGCGTCACACCCAGAGCGCTTCACTAAGCCTCTGCTCCGTGCCCAGAAATGAGCACACTGTACCAGGCGCCCTGCAGCAGGTCGCAGCCGACAGAGCCAGAGGTGGACTCTCAACCCCAGGTCCCCAACAGCCAGGTGGGAAACCTCCGCCCTGTGGGAATAATGGAAATTAAGGCATCAAATTCTCTTTCTCCTGAACATAAAATGGAGATGTAGAGTCTCAGGAATATGAAGTAGAGAAACAGGGAGCTTCTGTTTTCTGTTTGTTCATTTTGTTTTTGCTATAGGGCGTGTGCACTCACCAGAGAGATAGAGAGAGAGATGGAAAGGGAGAAATCACCCCCCGGGGGGATGGCCATGCTGCAATCCCTTCTCCTCCATCCCCCTCCAGGAGTCTGGGCATGTACACACACACACCCAGCGTGGTTTCCAAGCTACCAGGTCCGGGACTCGAACCATGGAGTTGGCTATGTGAATTCCAGCACCTTAACTTCACACCACCTGCTGGCCTGAGAGTTTGTGTTCAGCAGCAATTGAGAGGGACAAAAACAAAACAAACACAAAGTAAAGGCGGGCAGGACTAGAACGCTGGTCAAGAGAAAGCAGAATTCTAAAAGTAGGGTACACAGGAGCTGGGAGGAGGCAGAGGCGAAAAGACACGCTGGATAGAGAGGAGGTGTTGTGGAGAGCATGTCAGAAGGCAGGGCAGGAAGGAGAAGAGGCCCCAAAAGGCTGATCCCGCGAAGGTCAGCACATGTCAGCATTTGGGGTGGGGAAGGCAGCGGAGGGGCCAGGCAACAGCAGAACAGTCTCCCGGACAGCGTGGGTCTGATGGCCTCCCACAGGGCCCCTGACGCTCTGCAGCCTCTCTCTCCTCTCGGAGCTTCTGTGCCTTTTCCTCACCTCCCGAGAGGTCTGGAACAAGCCGGAGAGCCCTGTCTTCCTGATGTTCCCCAGGACACAGCAACGCCCACCTCTGCTGGGACGGGCCCGGAGAGGGCAGGTTCCACACATGGGGTTCCCCCTGCCTCCCCTACCTCCCTCCTCACGTCCTCTCCCCGAGACCCGGATGCTGGTCCAACGGGGCCCTCGTGAACATCTCACAACCATTCCCTTGTGTCACAGAGTGAGCTGGTGGCCTGGCTCCATCCCACACCAGCATCCCCAGATCAGAGGCACTGAACCACCGCTCGAGCTCTGCTGCTCTGCTCACAGGTCGCCTGACCACTGTCACCCTCACACAATGAGTGCAGGAGCCACAACTATCTGCCTTGGAGACAGGGAGCCATGTTGACCTGGGGGGACAGGGTGCTCCATGATTGGGTCCTACGTGTAACCCGAGCCTGTGACCCGGCCAGTCAGACCGTTCACCTCCGTCAGCAGAGCACCCTGTCCTGGTAAGGATACTCATGGAAGCCTGGACCTCCGGGTGTGTTCTCTGGAGCCAGTAAACGCTGAGGGCAAGCCTCCTCAGATCTGGGGCTCCCCTTACTCCTAGGTAAGCACACGCCTTGCCACCAAGCAGTGGTGTCTGTGCGTGTGTGTTTGGAGCGTGTGTGTGTTGTGCAGTGTGTTGTGTTGGGAGGATGAGGTGAGACGCCAACAGATACAGTGACGTGTTTGGGAAGACAGAGGGTGACCAGGACAGGGAGTCGGGATGGGCGGGCTTCGTCACATCCAGGTCTGGCCCGGGGCCTGTGACTGCCTGTGCCCCTGGGGGTCTCTTTTCTTAAACAATCTGCATAGTGAGAAGAAAGGGGACATGTCCCTCTCATTTACATCACTGATCCTCGTCCTGTCTACTCTGTAACTCCACTCACCTTCCTTAAAAGACTGCGGTGTAGACTCCTGGTCAGGACACGCGGGCTCTAGGGTCAGCCTGTAGACCTGCCATCTCCTTGAGTCTGAGCCCTAGGGGTGCAGCTCCTGCGTTTTGGTCTCTGCAGCTCACCAGCCCAGAACACAGAGCCCGGGAGAGCAGCCCCTGTAACCAGAAGGGTATGTCAGCTCCTGCCTGAACCACATGGTAGACCCTTGGCCCGGGGTCTGGAACAAGCTGGGCAAACAAGCTAGAGAAATTGTTGGTGGTTCCCCCCACCACACGCACACACAGGCAGCGTCACCTGAGCTGTTATTACCCCTGCTGACTCGGAAGTGACCAGGACCATAGCAGAGGGACGCCTCCCCTACTCACTCGCTACTCACCATTATTCCAGCAGGAGGCAGCATTGTCCCTCCTTCTTGCGGGGCTGTGATTTGGACTTCCCTCTCAGAGGAAATAGGGCCCCTTAAAAAGATTCTAGTGCCAGAAAATTCTATCATACTTTAAATGTCAAGACACTCCAAAAGTAATCTCAATTTCCCTCCTCCTTTTAAAAACAGAATCATAAAGTTCTGAAGCCAGAAGGAACCTCTGGAATCGTATCGCACTGGGCTCTCTGGTTTGAAGATGAAATTTAAAGACACATGGCAGCAGAGACTCAATGCTGTTTTAATATTTGGTAGCAAATTGTGAAGTCATCCAAAGGAAGCATGGAGAGCAATCAAGGAGAAATAAACTATCTAAATGAAGGAGTGGTCATCTATTTCTGGAAAGCAAGACTGAACTTTTCAGAGAAAAGCAACTTATAAAAAATATCCAGGTAATCTTTAAAATGAAACACTTGCCAAAATAATTTGGGCATACACTGTGCAGGAGAAATACAATGCGAGCCACAAAGCAATTCATAAATGGAATCTTAAAGAGGTAGCTACTAGAGAAAGTTTGTAAAAAGTAAAAAGAAACAGGTGAGGGGCCAGCAAGTGACATGATGTTTAAGGCACTGGACTTCCATATGGCAGACCACAGTTCAAGTCCCAGACCTGGCAGCTTGCTTTCACACTTTCTCTCTCTCTCTCTGTCTCTGATGAACACACATGCCCTATAACAAACATAAAAATAACAATAATGGGGGCCAGCAGGTGGCCTGGTGGTTAAGGGTGCTGGACTCCCACATGGCTGACTGTAGTTCAAGTCCCAGGCCTGGTGGCTCACTTTCTCACTTTCCTTTTCTCTCTCTCTTCCCTTCTCCTCTCTCTTTCTCTCTTTCTCACTCTGTCCCTCTCTGGTTGAATTAAAAATAAATAAGTAAAGTTAAATAAAATAATTCTTTAAAAATAATAATAAAACAAAATGAATAACTTCAAAAAGGAAACATGAAATTTCAGGGAAAGAAGATTAAATAAAGCTTTTACCAAAATATTATTTCACCTTACAATCAGTAATAATGAGATGGCGTGCATTCTTTTCTGCACTAAGCCTTTGAAATCTGCTGTGTATTTCACACTTACAGCACGTCGCAACTATAGCTCCATTTCAAGGACTCAGAGGCTACAGTATTGGGTGGTGTAGAATTGAACAAAGAGTCCAGACAGAACTAGTAGAGTCTTCAGGACCCACTGCAGACATCTGGGCTCACCCAGAGCACTCTGGAGACATGTTTTATACAAATCAAGTATAAGGAGCTGATACATTTTGATCAAAAAGAGCTCCCTGGGCCAGCCGGTGGCAAGATGGCTGGGGCAGCTGGATTCCACATGGCCAACGGCACAGTCCGAGTGCCGACGGGCAGCTTGAAAAACCTGTCAGAGGAGCCAGCAGTGGTGTAGCGGTTACGTCGCTGGACTCCCACTTAGCCAGCCACGGTTCAAGTGTCGGACCCAGTGACTTAAAACTCATGCCGGGCATGTGTGCATGTGTGCCAAAGTCCCGAGAGGAGAATGGAGGAGAGGGATTGCAACTTGGCCATTCTTCCTGGGGAGTGATTTCTCACTTTCCATCTCTCTCTCTCTCTGTCCCCCTGGTGAGTGCATATAATTTAAGGCAATAATAATAATAATAATTTTTTTAAGTTATTTTTAAAAAGGAAAACAAAAACAAAAAAAAGAAAGGAAAAGGAAAACACACCAGAGTGTGCGCCTATGTGCCCAGAATCCTGCGAGGAGGAAGAAATGCAGAAGGGATTGTGCCGTGACCATCCCCCGTGGGAGCCCTTTCTCATTTCTCTGTCTCTGGAGAGTGCATGTGCCCTCTGGCATATTACCAAAATAAATACATAAATAAAAAGAGCTTCCTGTTTCAAAAGAAGGGACTTGTGTCTCCACTTGTCCTCCTCAGACAACCTCAGAAGGGCACGCGGTCCCCGCGCCATGATCATTCATAAAACTTACTCAGAAGTGGACGCAGGCGGGTTTGATGGAAGAGACTCCTGCTCCCCCCAGGGACGTCGCTCCCAGGAGGAGTTTGTAGATCAGCCAGCCTGCTGAGGACTAAGGAATATTTCCCTCCATTGTTAAGACCAAGGGAGGCAATTTGCTCGGCCCAGGCGGTTTTTTTCTCAGGCAGGTGGGAGAGGTGGCCATGTCACCGTGTCACCGTCTGCAGCCTGGGGACAGAACAGCGCAGCAGGCAGGGAGCTCTTTCCAGACCACGCCAGACACTCTCAGGATTTTGCATGGCTTTGATGTGCTCAGGAAAGGCCAGCAGGACCCCAAGATGAAGGATGAGGTCGAAGCCAGGGTAGGTAGCAGGGAGGAGTGGATTCCGAGGGCGAGGGAGACCTGTCTGCGTCTCTGGGGGCAATGGAGGGTCACTCAGTGTCCTCCCTCTGCCCTCCTCAGCAGCCTGGGAACTGTGCTCAGTGATGGTGGCCAGCACCCACCCACCCAGGGGCTGCTGCTCTTCTGTCATCCTCACAGCCCCAGGGTGTCTGCAGTGACCTCTGAGGCCAAGGACTGCCACTGACCCACGAGAAGCTGCAGACCTCGGCCTGGCCTCGTAGACTGAAGCACAAGCGTCACCCATGGTGAAGTTTCCTCTGTGAATTTCTCCTTCTGTGGAACACGCTGTAGTAAGGACGCCTGTCATTTTGAGCCTCTGAGCCTTTTGTTCTAAAAACAGTGATGAAGAGGGACCAGCAGTTAGCATAATGACTATATCACTGGACTCCCACATAGTCGACCGCGGTTTGAGTCCCGGACCCAGTGGCTTAAACTCACGCTGGGCGCATGTGCATGTGTGCCCAAAATCCCGAGAGGAGAATGGAGGAGAAGGGATTGCAGCAGAAGGGATGGCGGCGTGGCCATCCCCCCTGGGGGGTGATTTCTCACTTTCTGTCTCTCTGTCTCTCTCTGTCTTTCTGGCGAGCGCACGCGCCCTATAGCAAAAACCTCTCCAAAAAAAGAAAAAAAAAAAAACAAAAAAAACAGTGATGAAGGGACCAGCAGGTAACATAGTGGTTAAGGGACTGGACTCTTACATGACCAAACGCAGTTCAAGTCCCAAACCCAGCAGCTTGGGACTCACGCCAGGTGTTTGTGCGTGTGGGTAACACACACACACACACACACACACACACACAGTTTATTATACACACACACACACACATATATCTTTTTAGGGGAAGATAATTCATCCTATAACGCACACCCGACTTGAATCTTTCAACTTGAATCTTTCAACTCCAAGACGGGCTCTCGAACAATTCATCTCCAGTTTGCAGAGGAAAGTGCTGGGAGCGCAGGGGAGCAGACAACTCACCGAAGTCCCAGAGTCAGCGAGTGTGGAGGGAAATAGCCACCTCCGCAGAAATAACAACTACTGCTGTTTATTACTGAGCTTGAGATTGAGTGACCGGCCTGGAGAAAGCCAAGAGTGTTTCTCAGATGCTGAAAAATCCTTTCATTTACTTCTGAGAGCAGGAGGGTTGTCAATCAGCACAAGGAGTCCTTTGCATTGGTCCAGCCCCAAAAAGGTGGGACATCTGGAAGTGGAGACCTGTAGATTATAGGTGAACCTGAAATTGTTAGTGATTAGTTAAAGAAAAACACTGTTTTTGAAAGAAATCACCAAAAGAATGTCTGCGCTTTACTATAAGAGGTAAGACTTATGGGACCAGCAGATGGCGTAATGGCTACGTCGCTGGACTCTCATGTAGCTGGCTGCAGTTCGAGTCCCGGACCTGGTAGTTTAAACTCACACTGGGCGCGTGTGCGTGCATGCCCAAGATCCCAAGAGGAGAATGGAGGAGAAGGGATTGCGGTGTGGCCATCCCCTCAGGGGTTGATTTCTCGCTTTCTGTCTCTCTGTCTCTCTTTGTCTTTCTGGCGAGTGCATGTGCCCTATAGCAAAATCCTCTCAAA
>NW_006203463.1:1049108-1112200 GCF_000334495.1 Tupaia belangeri chinensis | reverse complement strand
CGGGTGTGTGCGCCCTAGGAAAAACTCCCCCAAAAAAAAAAAAAAAAAAAAAAAGTAAGGCTTATTATGCATGGGAAAACACTGTGCCAGGCACAGGGTGAAGCACATCTCCATCAGTGGGCCGAAGTATAGGCCTCTGTTAATATTTGTAGGCTTGACTCTGCAGGTCCCCTGCAAACAGCTTCAGAGTGGAAAAAAGTAGTTAGAATTCCGTCCTCTTGAGGCAGAGGCGCCCCAGGCCCTGCAGCCCCAGCATCTGTGCAGTCTGCTGCGCAGAGCGACCCTTGACCCTCGGAGGAAGCACTTATCGCTGCTTGACCTTCGACCTGGGGAGACAAAAATGCATGGGGTCATGAAAGCAACCAGAGCCCCCGGCAGAGCTGGAATGTGCAACCACTGCTGTTCGGTTCCAGCGTCCACACTGTTGGCCACTGAGCTCCAGGACTCCTCCAAAATAATAAGAATACGCTGGTTTGCCATTCAGTGCTTTCCAGACTACACGGCTTCTCAGGGCTGTTGGTTACAGTCTGCTGGCCCTGGGGAGGGAGTGCTGCTGATCATCCCAGGGGGCCAGCGGGGTGAGTGTCAGGACAGAACAAATGCACCTAGGAGGTCTGCCAGTGCCTGAGCCCCCTGCTAGCACTACCTGTAACACTCAGGCTCTGCCATGGACCCAGGTAGCCGAGAGCAGGTGGAGGGCCATTGGTCATGTCAGGAGTTGTTAGGAATGATGACCCTGGTTAGGCAGACGTCACTGGGAACTAGCCTGGGCACACGGAAGCTTTAAGGAGGGGCTATATGACGTCTGTATTTTGACTCACAACCACTCCTGGCAGCAGGAGTCCTACAAGAAACAAGAATGAGAAATAAGCCAAAAGCAAAATGAACAGCCAGAGGTGGTCCATGCACACATGCTTTAGATGAACGAAGAGTCTAAATCAGGATAAGAGGAGACCTGGAATGAGACGAGGCCAGCTTGCCTCCTTGGTAGTGGCCCGTTCTGTCTGTGGGACGTACCGGCATCTTCGGAAGCCTTGTGCTCAGCTCATCCCCTGGCCCTTCAGTTCTTCACTACGACAGGAGACAGAGACCTCAATTTTCTCAGCCTAACCGTTAAAATAAAAAGGGGGCGGGGGATGAAAGCGTTCTGGCTAGCAAAAGAAGGGGCCCTGCAGGTCCCACCTTAGTCTTTCTCCTAACTGGTAGAAAGAGGGTCTGATTCTCGTGAGGAAACGGAGAAGCCCAGCTCCTGAGCAAATGAGTCAGTTTTGCTTTGAGCCAGGGTGTGATGATTTCTCTCTGAAAAATTCAAACATCAAGACCCAGAAACTGGGAGTGTAGAGCTGTTTTCATTCATGTGGCATCTGGGCCCACGCTTACCTTCTTAGGATTAGCCGTGCAACTCCTTCTGGAATTCTGTGCAAAATTCTCTGAATCCTCCCTCCCACCCTCCCCTCCCCTGCCACCAACACAGCCCTGTTGCAGGTTTTTATCAGTTAAGAGCGTGTGAGCTGTCTTCCCAACTCCTGTAGTTTGAGGCCTATACACTCGTAGAAGTAATATCACTATACCTTTTGTTTCATTGATTCTAAAAAATATTCTTCCCAAGTGCCCAATTTAATAGTTTCCTTTATTTAGTTCTTACAAGCTATGTACCATATTCCAAAGAGCTCTATGTCTAAAATAATTTAATTTTATTTATACCCTTCATGTGAAGCTAAGAGTGCTGATTTCATCTGCTTTGCTAACCCCTATATCTAGCACCTAGCAGTACTGATAAGGAGGGAATGGCCATGTGTAATTCCTGCTCCCATGTTACCCCATGGGAGCTTACCATACACCCTGGCCTGCATGTGTGCTGGCTCTCTCACCGTACGTACCAGGGACCATCAGCATCCAGTGAGTTTGGAGGCAGGAGCAGGACCCTGGCCTCTTACACTTAGATAGTTCTAGCAGTACTGATAAGGAGGGAATGGCCATGTGTAATTCCTGCTCCCATGTTACCCCATGGGAGCTTACCATACACCCTGGCCTCTTACACTTAGATAGTTCTAGCAGAATGAAAGCAGTTCCGTATCCACCATATTCCCCCACAAGAAGCAACAAGCAGCAGCGTGAATTAAGCCCCCTGTGTGCAGGTGCCTGAAACGCCAGAGTTCTCTCATTTTTCTGTTTTCAGTCTGGTTGACTCACACCACGGCCACTGGTCCTCAGCACAGCATTCAGAATTCAGCTCCATGTTCAACATCTGCTTTACTCCATGGAAACTTTTATCTTGTTATCAAGCCAAACATGAGTGGCTTATATATGACAAGTATTCAAAAGTGGGGTGGGGGCATGAACTAAAAGTCAGAATATACTAAAACTTTTAAGTATATTAATTATTTTGTCGTTACTATAGAGCTCATGTGCTCAGTAGAGAAAGATGGAGGGGCGACTACTGAGAAAGCCCTCCCCCCTCCCCAAAGGTCAAGGCCACACCACAATCCCCTGTCCTCCATTCTCCTTGGGATTTGGGGCATGCACGCACACACACCCAGTGTGTTTATCAAGCAGCTGGGTCTAAGACTTGAACTGCATAGCCAGCTATGTGGGATCCACCCACACTAACCACCACACATACAGTAATTTTTAAAGATATAATTTTAAATGATATGAATTAAATGTAAAAATGTGTCATTTAAAAATATATTAATCAAATGTAAAAAGGGGAGGTGGAATTGATGTGTTTAATTTATTTAAATGAGGTAACCTTTGAAATAACCATGGGGTCTAACACAATAGGCTACTGATAAAATCTACTAGGTAACCTGCCCCTGGAGTCTGCACATCCATCTGCTTCAGGACTCACGGCGAAGTTTACCATTTGTATCTGGTCCATAGTCCTTCCCTAAGAGCCAGCAAACTGGGGAGTTTTATCCCCAGGCTGCAGGTGCCGATGTGCTCAGTTATGGCTTTTTTGACAAAAACATCACAGGATGAAAAATGAGGTAGAGGCTAAATTCTTGGCATCTGGACTTGGTAGCAATGTGAGATGAAAAGGTCAAAGGGGACCCCTTGTGGGCATTTAATTTCTGGGATAGTGCATGGGCTGTCCTGGCCACTCCCCCACATCAGGGTGTTACTTTCCCTGCACGTCCCAGTTATTCTTTTTTTTTTAAATAATTATTTAATTTTACTTATTCATTTGTTTATTTTTAATTTGACCAGACACACACACACACACACAGAGGGAAAGTGAGAAAGGAAGTCGCCAAATCTGGGGACTCGAACCGTGCTTGGCACCTTAATCGCCACACCACCTGCTGGTCCCACATCCCAGTTATTCTTGAGCACTACAACTGAGAGTGTAGAAAAAGCGTCAGTGCAACACTGAAGGATGGTTCTGCAGGGCCATTGAGACAGGAGCAGCCACCCGGGGTACACTGGAAAATGTAAAGTCACAAGCCATTGTTGGTAGTTCTCCACCTCAGGTGTCTCGGATATTCACTAGACTTTCATTAACATTCTTCTCGGAGTTTCTGTCCACCACCCCAGTAATCTAGATGTCAGCCTGGACGACAGCCGTCTGAAGGCTCGACTGGGTCTGGAAGATCCACTTGCAGCAGGGCTCATGGCACAGCTGCCCGGCCGATGCAGGAGCTCACAGGAGGCCTCCGCTGCTGTCTGAGCCTCTCCCGGGGGCTTTCCAGGACATGGTGTCCAGCTTCCCTCAGAGCTCGCATGGCACAGGCTGTCATTCAGACAATGTCCTGCAATTACTGAAGTCAGCCCTACTAGGACCAGAAGTTGGCATAATGGCTATGTCACTGGACTCCCATGTAGTCGACCACGGTTTGAGTCTCGGACCCGGTGGCTTAAACTCATGCCAGGCGCGTGTGCGTGTGTGCCCAAGATCCAAGAGGAGAATGGAAGAGAAGGGATTGCGGCGTGGCCATCCCAATCTGGGGACTCGAACCGTGCTTGGCACCTTAATCGCCACACCACCTGCTGGTCCCACATCCCAGTTATTCTTGAGCACTACAACTGAGAGTGTAGAAAAAGCGTCAGTGCAACACTGAAGGATGGTTCTGCAGGGCCATTGAGACAGGAGCAGCCACCCGGGGTACACTGGAAAATGTAAAGTCACAAGCCATTGTTGGTAGTTCTCCACCTCAGGTGTCTCGGATATTCACTAGACTTTCATTAACATTCTTCTCGGAGTTTCTGTCCACCACCCCAGTAATCTAGATGTCAGCCTGGACGACAGCCGTCTGAAGGCTCGACTGGGTCTGGAAGATCCACTTGCAGCAGGGCTCATGGCACAGCTGCCCGGCCGATGCAGGAGCTCACAGGAGGCCTCCGCTGCTGTCTGAGCCTCTCCCGGGGGCTTTCCAGGACATGGTGTCCAGCTTCCCTCAGAGCTCGCATGGCACAGGCTGTCATTCAGACAATGTCCTGCAATTACTGAAGTCAGCCCTACTAGGACCAGAAGTTGGCATAATGGCTATGTCACTGGACTCCCATGTAGTCGACCACGGTTTGAGTCTCGGACCCGGTGGCTTAAACTCATGCCAGGCGCGTGTGCGTGTGTGCCCAAGATCCAAGAGGAGAATGGAAGAGAAGGGATTGCGGCGTGGCCATCCCCCCTGGGGGGTGATTTCTTGCTTTCTGTCTCTCTGTCTCTCTGTCGTCTGTCTGGCTAGCACACACGCTCTATAGCAAAAACCTCTCCAAAAAAAAAAAAAGTCAGTCCTACTAATTATAGAAGGGAATTTCACAAGAACGGGAATACCAGGAAATGGGGTTCTTTGGGGGCCATCTGGAAGCTGCCAACCCATAGTTCTCAAATATATTTTCCAAATAAGTGAAAGAATCATTTAATCAGCTCAAGTTCTTTAAACTCAGTCCATTTGGATCTAAGGAAAGCTTAGGCTTCTGGCAACATGAAGTGCTTTCACTGGAAAAGCTCAGACAAATGACCCACTTTCATTGTGCTTCAAGTCTTAAAATAAGGGTTGTAAACTCACCATGAGATTAAATAACTTAGAGCCACGAGAATGTTCATGATAAAAAACTCTCCCCCAGGGTTGGCTCCAGGCAAAATTCAGAGGCTAAGGAAAGCCTGGATTTTCTCCCCCAGCTCTGCAAACCTCCCCAACACTCCCTAGCACCATTCCCTAACATCTGACAGACATGTGTTTTCAGTGTTTGTTTTTACGTACTTCAAGAAGGTACCAGCTGGAGAGAGTAATAGTGTATAAATGCAGGGCTCCGTAAAATTAATCAGGTGGAGTTTTTTCCTGACTTTCAAACACTTTATGAAACCTCAGTTGAGCGTATGAATGAAACTTTTGCTTTACGAAAAGGAGTTAAGGTAAACAAGAGTCCTTAACACCGGAGACACAGTCGTGGAGAGATAGTTAATCAAGTACCTGGATCACACCAAGGGGCTGCAGGTAGATTCCCACCCCTCAGCCCAAGCTCACCTAAGAAACACCTGAATTGGATGAAAGGATATCCAATTTACCTGTCGGTTCATTAAACACATTTTCTGAGCACCTCCTTGGTGCCAGGAATGGTTCTAGGTGCTAACCAACTCTAACTTCCTTGCTCAAATTTCATCATTTCAGTGAAAGCTAGCCTGGCTATCTTTTTTTTTTTTTTAAAGAATTATTCATGATTCTCATTATTCTTTAATTTAATATAGGGCATGTGTGCTCACCAGAGAGAGACACACATAGAGAGAGAGGGAAAGTGAGAAAGCAAGCCACCAGGTCTGGGTCAATCGTGGGGGTCCAGTGCCTTAACCGCCATGTCAGTTGCTGAACCTGGCTGTCATATTTTAAATGGCAGTTTAAGTTCTCAGGGCCCTTACTCTGCTCTGCATGTTCTTTTATCCACGGCACGTGACCTACTAACACTATAATTCGCTTCTTTATTGCCTTTTATTTGTTGTCTTTCTGACTCCATGTCGGAATTTCAGCTTCAAACTGGTAGGAATGGTCGAATCTTCCTCTGTTTTGTTCACAGACACTGTGCCTGGCTCATACGGCGGATTGAATAGTTAGTAAATGAACTGAGTGCAGGCTGGGAGTACAAGAGTTAAAAAAAAACAAAAACAGATCAAATTCTAAATTCCGTAAGCCTGCCCCTCCACCCTCGCCCTCTCCCTCTCTCTCTTCTCCCTCTCCCTCTTCTTTCACTTCCCCTTCCCCCCTCCATCTCCTTCCCTTTTCCTCTTCATTCAGGCTCCAGGCTGCCTTTTACTGAGTTAGCTCCAGCTAAGATGCTGTTACACTTCTGACCTTTCCGTTGTTCATTCAACACACCCCAGGCGATCTGTGGCTTCATTCCAGAGTAGCCTAACTGCCCTTGCAAAACCTAGATCTTCAGGCCACTCCAGATTCCAATTTCACACTTGTTTTTATAAAAATAAAGTTTTCCTTTCCAAAGTAGATGTTCTGGAGCCGTGCCTCTGGGTTTAGGGAAGAAAACATATTTGTTTTTAACTCTCCAATTGGTCAGACAGGGACAAAGCTGCCACACACTTGTCAATAAAATGAAGATTACCATTGACCCCCACCTTTCCACACTATGAACTGGGCGAAGCTCATTACTCTCCCAAAGCCACATGAAAGCAAGTACATTCTGCTGACAGTTTAATAAAAGCCTGCACATGCCAAACAGGAAGCACACAGAGACTGACAACCGGAATAAACAAGGGGGCCAGAGAGGACAGATTAAAGATTCTTAATGAACACAATCGGCAACAAGAATGTTTAAAGGAGGATTTAATTAAAGTGCATGAACTGGTAACTGACTTAACTGATACCTACAGCCTTTCAACATAGACCATTACATTAGTGCCTGTGATACGGATTAGACACAAGAAAACAAAATGGGAATAAAAAGCATTACGTGTCAAGACCAACCCGGCAATAAACCGGAGAAACCAAGGGAGAATGTGAGTCGGAGGAGAAAGTTGCTGAAGCCAGCCATTAGGAACCATCTCGGGAATTTAAAGGGCTGTTTTGGTGGGAGGGTCAGAGGGGGGAGGGACTCAGAAAACACTCTGTGGCTTTGTTTCTTTTGCTGAAGAAAGAACAGCCAGAAGTCGTTGGTCTTCATAGCAAATTCAGAATTGCCAAAGCTGATCTTCAAGAACTGAGCTGTCTGAAAAGATAGCCCCTAGTCACATTTTAAATTAAGCTAAAATTGGGGCCAACAGGTGGTGGGATGGTTAAGGGCACCGGCCTCCTCCATGGTCAACTGCGGTTCGAGTCCCAGACCTAGCCGCTTCCTTTCTCACTTTCCCTCTCTCTTTCTCTCAGGCTGTCCCTCTCTGGTCAAATTAAAATAAATAAAATAATTTTAGATAATAAATTAATTAAGTTACAATTGATGTAAGTTCCCCGGTGTTTCAGACCTTCTTTCTCCTCCTCCCTCTTTCTTCCAAAGTTAGTTGGTCCTTTCTGGACTTCATCACAGATGGCCGACCTTGTATGTCCTAAGTTCTTGCCTTCGGACATAAAGAGTGGAACAGCCGCCAACATTTGACACCAAAACTAAACATGGAAGACTGCAGCGTCCAGATAGGACATCCAGAGATAACAAAACAACCCCAGGGCCAACAGAGGAAGCACCCTAATTACCCCACCATGGCTGCCATTTCCTTACATCTCAATAAAACCTCCTGGTCCCACCTTTCTGGGCCCATGCGACTGTCTGAGTCCAGCCCCTTTCCTCCCTTGGAAAGTGGATAAATTCTTTTCTTTCTTTCTCTCTCTCTCTCTCTCTTTTTTAAGAGAGATTTTTGCAATAGGGCATGTGCTCGCACCAGAGAGACAGAGAGATAGAAAGTAAGAAATCGCCCCTGGGGAAGATGATCACATTGCCATTCTTTTCCTCCATTCTGCTCTTGGGATTTGGGGCACGCACGCACACATACCTGGCGTGAGTTTTAAGCTGCCGGATCTGGGACTTGAATAGCAGTTGACTACGTGGGAGTCCAGCAATCTAACCATTATGCCACCTGTTAGTTGCTCTTTTCTATCTGCTTTCTCTTTGAGCTTGTGAATTCTTTTACAGACTGTAAAAGAATTCTGCAACTGTAACGTTGCAGAGCTCACCCTAACATATTGGACCTCCAAAGGCAGAGAGAAGCCGCTCACTGGGAGACGCCCCCTGGGTCTCCTCTTGTTTTACCAGAGAGGAAAATGTTTCCTAGAGCACCCTACTTGCTGACTTTCCCCAAATACAACCGACCAGGAGTAAAGGAAGCAAATCCGGGACCACAGACAATGCGATGCTCACACCTCTGGACTCCCACTTAGTCAGCACACTTCAAGTCCCAGACCCAGTGGCTTAAAACTCACCTGGGGGGACTAGCAGTTAGCGTAATGGCTATGTCGCTGGACTCCCATGTAGTCGACTGTGGTTCAAGTCCCGGACCTGGGGACTTAAAACTCACACCGGGTATGTGTGCATGCGTGCCCAAGATCCCGAGAGGAGAATGGAGAAGGGATTGCAACATGGCCATCCCCCTGGAGGGTGATTTCTCACTTCTACAGGCGACCTATCCATGTAGCTTGGGCTTCTCTCAGCATGGCAACCAGGTTCCAAACCTGTCCTGAGGAGGACTGTGAGAGGAGGAGCACTCCAAGAACAAGCATATAAGAAGTGTTCCAGGACCAGCAGATGGCATAATGGTTATGTCACTGGACTCGCACATAGTTGACCACAATCTGAGTCATGGACCCAGAGGCTTGAAACTCACACCAGGCACATGTACGTGCATGCCCAAAATCCTGAGAAGACAATGGAGGAGAAGGGATTGTGGCATGGCCATCCCTCAGAGAGGTGTTTTCTCGCTTTCTATCTCTCTGTCTCTGTCTTTCTGGCGAGTGCATGCACCCTATAGCAAAAATCTCTCTTAAAAAAATAAAGCAAATCCTGGTTAGTATCCACACCAGCTTCACCTGTTTTTCCCTTAACCCCCTATAGGAGCAGACTCGCACTATTAGAGTTGGCGAGGACCTTGGCAGCCAGGACAAAACTCCTCCCACTCCAGATGCTTCTCCCCGCCCCTGCCATCCACACACACATTCGCATGAGGCCCAGAGAGGTTAGTTTAAGGCATTTATTGGACATCTAAAGGTGTCAGAGAAACTCAAGTGAATAAAGCCCAGTGCAATACTTCCAGGAGCCCACGTCCTTTAGCTGGAGAAGGAGACCTGAGAAAAGCGAATGCCATCAAGATGGCCGGCATCGTAACGGAGGTGTGTACTTGGCCTGCAGCAGTCTGCACTTTCCAGAAACGGCTATGGCAAGATTTCCAGTTTCACATGGTTTTCCAGAACCTTCCACTCCTCGTCAAGAAGAAGGAGCTAGTGGGTCATGTTCCTCCTTCCCAATGTTTCTCCTTGCTTTTAATCTAGGGAGGTGCTCGTGACTGTTCCGGCCAATACAGTGCAGGGAAGTGAAGCCACCTGGTATCTGAGGTCAGGTCTTGTGGAGCAGTGGTCCCCAACGTTTTTGGCACCAGGGACCACTTTCATAGAAGACGGTGTTTTCATGGGAGACAGTGAGAAGGAGGATGGTGGATGGGAGCGGACAGCCTCGATCCTTTGCACGCACAGCTCACAGTAGGGAGATGCTCCTGTGAGAATCTAAAGTGCCAGTGTTCCGAGTGTTCCGACCGCTGCTCCGGAACGAGGAGCGGCTGTGAGTGCAGGGGAAGCTCTGCTCGCGTTCCCTCTGCTCACCTCCTGCTGTGCATGGCAGTTTGGGTTTGGTCATGGACCTGACAGGTTGGAGGGTAGGAGACCCCTAACAGGAAGGACAGTTTTTTCCCTGCTTGCTCTCTCACTGTCTTTCTGTCTCTTGAAATACATACCTCTGGAACCCTCAACAACCTTGTAAAGTCAGCTACTTTGAAGTCGCGATGCTGGAGAGGCCACGTGGGAAAGCAGGAGAGAGAGGGAGAGGATGCCCAAGGAGGCCCCAGTGAGTCCAGCTCCCAAATGCTCGGCCCTTCTCAACCACTACCAAGTGAGCGTGTGAACCCTCCAGTGATCCCAGCCCAGCCTCAGGTCTCCCCATGGGGCCCTGTGAGCAGTCAGATATGGCTGAGGTCAGAGTTTCATTCATTCATTCACCCGGTAACTGTATCTCCATCGAGCCAGGTACTGGTCTTGTTATCAGTTAGGGTTGCTTCTGGCTTCAGATCTCCCTTCCAGAAGGAGGTGGCGTAAGCACTAAGGACGGGTCATTTACTTAATGAGAACGTCAGAGGTGGGCAGCCCCGGGAATGCCTTGCCCTTTCTGGCCAGCCTCTTCCCTCCTTTCTACTTCACCAACTTCAGAATGCTGACATTTTATCTAGATGCCTCGTGGTTGCAAGGTGGCTGCAAGGGCTCCAGCATCACATCCCTTCATACTACATCTAAAGGCGGGGCAAAGAGGAATGCCAGGAATTCCTCTTGATGCTCTCTCCTTTTACAGAGAGGACTTTTTCTTATATTGAGTTGACCAGGAAAGGGTCACATAACCATCCTACCCAGGGGTGGAGAAGGCAGAGGGGGTGCTGAGAAAGTGAGTATATGACCACTTCCACTTCTGCAGTGGGAGATGGGAAAGGAGGATTGGAAAAGGTTGGAGGGAAATAACCAGTGGTGCCTACCACTGCTGGGTTCGGCACAGCAGTCCAGACAGTCCTGCTTTCCCAGTGCCATGGCAGGCAGCACAGGTGGATGCGAAGCAGAGCCATGGAAAGGCACGGGAACCACAGCAGCATGCCCGCAATGTGCTCCGTGAGCCCAAGGGGAACAGAGCAAGAGTGCGATAGCCATTCCCTCATCGCATCTTCGCAGCGGACACCTCTACAAGCACGCACGTACCGCCACCACCACCACGCAGCTGCCATTCAATGCAATAACAGGACGCATTCCAAATCTGCCGCCCTGTGGCAGAGAAACTGGGAAGGACCCGGTCAGAGGAGGAAGGCTAGTGTTTTGCAAGGCTCTTTCCTCCTTCGAAGGTTGGTCAAACAGAAACACAGGGAACTGGAAGAAGACATGAGGCACTGATGTCACGTTATTTATTGCTGAGTTTGGGGGGCTCACAAAGCTTGTAGTAGCAGTCACAGAGCACCCGCTCCCTCTTGGGGCTTGTAACGCACACAGAAAACACTCTCAAGCATTTTCTCCCTCTTAGAGTTCATCGTGCACAAAGCCGAGCTGAGGCACGGTGGGGCCGAGCCAAGGCGGGGCCATGCCAAGGCCACTGAGGCTTAGCAGGGCTAGCAAGTTAGCTGGCCAGATGCTCCCTTTCTCACTCTTTTTCTAAGAAGTTTTTATTTAATTTTATTTATCATTTATTTATTTTTTATTTGCCATAGTGCATGAGCACTCACCAAAGAAAAAGAATGAGAGAGAGAGAGAGAGAGAAGAGAGGGAAAGCAAGAAAACAAGCTGCCAGGTCTGGATCTTGAACCACAGTTGGCCACGCAATAGTCCAGCGCCCCAACCACCATGCCACTACTGGCCCCAGTGCTCCCTTTCTCTTGAAGGGGCTGCAGGCAATAGTGGCAGGCAATTGCCAAAACCAAACTGTCACAAACACAGACACACACGTATGTTGCATTCAGTTGCATAAAACAGCAAAGTGATAATTATATCACAAGCACAGTGCAACTGATTACGTAAGTCGTTTACCCTGTGGCCTTCAAACGTGACAAGATAGGGGGTGAGGGAGCCAGTCTAAACCATCCTGACTCCATTTTTTTCTACTAGACTTTTCCAAAAGTTCACCTTAGCCTCAAAACAGAAATTAGAAGCTGGGCCAGATGGTGGCACAGTGTGAGGCAGCTGGGGCCTCACGGGACAGTCCTGGGACCTGCCTAGGCATGCTGGGTGTGCACACGTGCCAGTGACCCAGGCTGCTAGACCGCTGGGGCCTCAGTGCGGAGACCCTGTCAGCGGTGCCAGTTGCTCTCTCTGATGAAAGAAATAAAGAAAGCTTTAAAACTGTATTTGGAAGCTAGAAGCCAGCAGATGGCGCAGTAGTTACATTGCTGGACTCCCACATGGCTGACCATGGTTCACAGTCCTGGACCTGGTGGCTTCGAACTCACTCTGGGTGCATGTGCATTTGTGCCCAGGATCCCAAGAGCAGAATGGAGAAGAAGGGATTGGGGCATGGCCATTCCCCTTGGGGGGTGATTTCTCACTTTTGTTCTCACTGTCTCTGTCTATCTCTCTCTGGTGAGCACTCCTAGCCAAAGATAAAAGCCTCTTACAAAAAGAAAAACAAAGAAAGAAAAAGAGAAAGGAGGAAGGAAGGAAAGAAGCAAGGAAGGAAGAGAGAGAGAGAGAGAGAAAAAAAGAAAGGAAGAAAGAAAGAAAAAAAGAAAAGAAAAAGAAAGGGGGAACTGGAACCAGCAGTTGGTGTAATGACTATGTCGTTGGACTCCCATGTAGTCGACTGTGGTTCGAGTCCCAGACCCAGCCGGTGGCTTAAACTTATGCTGGGCGCATGTGTGTGCATGCCCAAGATCTCAAGAGGAGAATGGAGGAGAAGGAATTGCAACATGGCCATCCCCCCCTGGGGGGTGATTTCTTGCTTTCTGTCTCTCTGTCTCTCTCTGGTGAGCACATCTGCCCTATAGTAAAAACTTCGCCTCTCCCACCCCTGCAAAAAAAGGAAGGGAAGCTCATTTCAAACCGCCCACTTCATTATGATGTCTTGGTCTCCTCGGGCTGCCATACCACTGACTGAGTGTCATACAACACCAGAAACGTATTTCTCACAGTTCTGGAGGCTAAGAACTCTACAGTCAGAGCACCAGCAGATTTGAGGACTCGCTTCTTCTCAGCCAGGTGTCTTCTCACTGTGTCAGGTGGCAGAAGGGTGAGGCAGCCCTCTGGAGCCCTTTTTCTGGGGCATTAACACTTCCATACGGGCCCTCAGGACTGAGTAACTCCCCAAGGTCCCTCCTGATATCACCACCCTGGTGATGAGATGTCAACTTAGGAGTTTCAGGGAGGTGCAAAGGCCAGACTGTGGCACCATAATCTACAGGAACATAAAAATAACCCTCTCCCCAGTCTTTTGGGGTTTTTTTAGGTTTTTGTCTTAGGAATCATGTGCTTGCCAGAAAGAGACAGACAGACAGACATTGAGGAGGAAAGTGAGAAACCACCCCCCCGGGGGCATGGGCATACCATAATCCCGTCTTCTCTATTCTCCTCCCAGGATCTTCAGCATGTACATACAACTGGCATGAATTTCAAGCCACCAGTCAAGGACTCAAACCATGGTCAGCCATGTGAGAGTCCAGCGATGTACCTGCTACGCCATCTGCTGACTCCACTCCCGCTAGTTTTTTTACACTGAAATACTTTACTTAACTCTCTCCCTTTACCCAACTTATCTATTGGCTTGTTGGAAAAGTCATGACCAGGACCAGCAATTACCGTAATAGCCATGTCGCTAGACTCCCATGTAGTTGACTGAGGTTTGAGTCCTGGACCTGGTGGCTTAAACTCACATTGGGCATGTGTGTGTGCATGCCTAAGATCCCGAGAGGAGAATGGAGGAGAAGGGATTGCAGCATGGCCATCCCCCCGGGGTGGGGGGTGATTTCTCGCTTTCTGTCTCTCTGTCTCTCTCTGTCTTTCTGGCGAGCGCACGTGCTCTATAGCAAAAACCTCTCCAATAAAAAAGAGAGAGAGAAAATAAAGGAAAAGTCATGACGTATTCTTTCTATGTTTTTCTATACAAAAGTGCACCATGACTTTTCCAAAAACCCAATAGATAAATTGGGTAAAAGGAGAGAGGCAGAAGTAAATTTATTATTTTTCTTTCTTTCTTAATTTTAGGTTTTTGTCATAGGGTCCATACATTCAGCAGAGACAGAAAGAGAAAGTAAGAGATCACCCCCAAGAAGGATGGCCATGCTGCAATCTCTTCTCCTCCATTCCTCTCCTTGGATTGGGGGCACAGATACGATCAGTGTGGTTGATTTTTCAAGCTGCTGAGTCCAAGACTTGAACTGCGGTCAGCCATGCAGGAGTCCAGAACCTTAACCACTATGCCACCTGCTACCTCAAAGTAAGTTTCTGTAGGTCAAAAGAACTTTCCAACACATTTTAGAAAGGAACTTTCAAGTGACTACCGGAGAGAACTCCTACCCCACACCAACTGGATCCCTCTCTGAGCGCAGGAGGGGGAAATGTTACCATTTTTCACTGAACAACCAACTCACATTTCCTCCTCTCTAATCCAGTCCTGAGCTTGATAGATAGGGAACGTTCAACAATACATGGCTCTAAGAAATTTCAAAATAATAATTAAACTGCATCCATAATGACTCTAGCTGAAAAGGTCTCCCAGCATTTTCCAGTGGATAAGAAATACACGTGATTACCCAAAGGCTTCTGTGTGTTAATACTCAAAGGCATATTGAGAGTGGAGTGAAACCGGAAGAAGGGCTGCAATGTAAAAGCCAACTGCATTTATCTACCGGATTTCTCTACTTTTCTGTGGAAAAAGGAATTTACTACTAGGTCTTACTTTATGCCAAAGGCGTGTCCAACCAGGAGCACAAATGCAGCCACAGGGGTGAAAAAAGAAGATGTGTCAATGCTAAGTGTGGGGGTTCTGTTCGGGTTTGAGTGCGGTGTATGTGCCGAGGGGCAGACAGATGGGAGGATTCTACCTACGTGCATAAGTCTCCCTTGGACTCCTCTCCTCACGGAGCTGCCCCAGCCAGGTATATTACTGGTGCGTTGAGAAGGTCTCAGGTGTAACCACAGAGGGGCCTGAGAGAGATGGGTGATTAAGTGCCCACCCGACTGCCTAGGTCCCTCGGAGCTCTGCAGAGGTGTGACAGGACCAGGCTCTGTTCCTTTTGCAAGCTCTATAGCTCCTGTTTGGATTCAAGTCATGCCCCAGTAACAGGGTGTCCAGCCCCAGCAGGAACATGGTACATGTGAGACAGCTTTCTTGTTCAGGAAATAGGAGAGGGAGAGAGAACGGTAATAGTGGAATTCTTCCTCCTACTCTCCCACAGCCTAACCCTCCTGCCTTCCCCTCACATACACACTGACAGCTAACTGCATTGTCACAAAGAGAAGGCCACAATGCCCAGGTATTTGGCCAAACACGACTCTATGAGGTATTATTCAATGCTGAATCTATGTTAGTAGACTTTAAGTAGAGCAGATTACCTCCCATCACGTGGGTGGGCCTCATCCAATCACCTGAAGACTAAAACAAAGACGGACCTCCCCTGGAACAAGCAGGAATTCTGTGGACTGCGACTCCCCTGGGTCTCCAGCCAACCTCTCCATCCTGCAAATTCGGAACCTGCCAACCTCCACCATCACATGAACCAGTTCTTTAAAATCTCCCTCTCTCACTCTCTCTCCCCATTTATACAAGGGGGCTTCAAAAAGTTCATGGAAAAATGAAGTTAAAGTACAAATTTATTTTGCTGCAATTTTTTTTGAAATCCATGCATAGTTATTTAAATAATTTTCCATTGTTTTTCATGTTTTCCATAAAAATTTTGAAGACCCCTTTGTGTGTATGTGTGTGTGTGTTCATCTGTATGTGTGTGTATACTTGCACACATTCCTCTAAGGTATCAAATGTTTACTATTTAATTCAACAAGAAAAAGTTGGGGATTCTTAGCTTTATCATTTGGGGGTTTGACTATTTCTCAACTCTCCTAATAGTCCAGCTCATCATTTGTGACAAGGAATTCCTACTCCATCGTGTTCTTGTGGTGATCAAACAACTACCGCCATTTCACCCTGCAGACTGAAGCCCTCTAGCCCTGAGCGTCTTGGAGCATTGGCTGTTGTCCCGAGCTGAAGAGAACCATCTTGCCCAAGCTCACACTCCCTCCTCAAAGCAGCTCCCATTCAATGTTAGGATTATATGTGGGAGGAGGAGAGATTAGGGTCTACCCACCTTCCCTCAATCAGAGATACATTTGAAGGGTCATCCCAGCTCCAGATGTTTCCTTGGAAGCAACTATGGCTTTCATTATAAACACATCTTGATTCAAATTCTTTCTCTACCAGACATAATTCATTCACCCCCTACCACATTTCCTGAAAGTGATATGGCTCTCCCAAGATACCTCCTACATACAAACCTCTGTCTCAGACTGCACTTTCCAGGAACCCTGCACTGTGGGCCTGGCCCACCCCACAGTGTCCTAACACCATTGGTATCTCCAGACATGGGGACTGACCAAGGTTTCAGACAATGCTGACAGAGAGCTGTGCTGATCGCACGTCCCTGTATGGATGTCGTTGAAAAGGCTGTTGTGAGTGACACTGTCCTTGGACCTGTGCCTTAGGAGGCCCTGTACTTCAAAGTGTCTCCCTCAATTTTTCCTAAGTCCCTCTTTGGTTCTTGGGACCACTCAGGGCCAACAATACCATTCAAGTGGGACACTTCAGACCTAGACCAAGAACCCACATGAACCTTTGTCCTCATTTCTCCCCTTCAGGACATTCTCTGGCACTACTTTACATGTGAGGTCATTTTGGACCCTGAAAGGCTCTAAAAACCTGCCCATTTGGGTTGCCCTAGGTTCCCACAGGACATACGTAGAGTGAAGAAATGAGAAGTCACTTCACACAAACAGATTCCAAGAGGTCGGAATCCCAATACAATAACAGAACAACAATTATAAAATTATCTGGAATCATAAAAGGCTCTGTATTATCAAGGCAATACTATGCAAAAAGTATAGGGTAAGAAGCATCTTTGTAATATGTTAACCTACAAATATATTACAAAAGTTTGCTAATCAAAACAGTACAGTATTGGCACAAAACTGACACATAGACCAATGAAACCAAAGAGACAATCCAGAAATAAACCCCCAAATATACAGTCAACTGATCTTTGACAAAGACCATAGGACAATGCAGTGGAGAAAAGAAAGTCTTTTCAGTAAATGGTGCTGGAAGAACTGAATATCCATTTCCAGAAAAATTAATTAGATATATATCTCTCACCTTTAACAAAAAACAACTCAAAATAGAGTGGAGATTTAAATGTAAAGTCTCAAACTCTAAAAATACTGATGCAAAATACAGGGGAAATTCTTGAAGACACTGGAGTAGACAATGGTTTCTTCTTTCTTTTCTTCTTTTTTTTTTTTTTTATTTAAGGTTTTTGCCATAGAACATGTGTGCTTGCTCGAAAGACAGAGAGAAACTGTGAGAGGGAAAATAAGAAACATTCCCTAGAAGGGATGGCCACTCTGCAATCCCTTCTCCTCCATTCTCCTCCTGGAATTTTGGGCATGCACACACATGCACCCAGTGTGAGTTACAAGCCATCAGATCTGGGACTTGAGCCACCATCAGTCATGTAGTCCAGTGCCTTAACCACCATGCCATCTATTGTGCCAACAGTGGTTTCCTTTTTCTTAAGAATTATTTTATTTCATTCTATTCATCATTGTTATTATTATTATTTAATTTGACCAGAGAGAGACAGGAGAGGGAAAGTGAGAAAGCAAGCTGCCAGGTCTAGAACTTGAACCATGGATGGCCATGGGAGAATCCAGCACCTTAACCACCACACCATCTGCCAGCCCAAGCAACAGTGATTTCTTAAATAAAAACCCTAACACTCAGGCAATAATCCCAAAATAGACAAGTGGGACTACATCAAACTAAAAGGCTTCTGCTCAGCAAAGCAAAGAGACAACCAGTTTGGGGGACCAGCAGTTAGAGTAATGGCTATGTTGCTGGGCTCCCATGTAGTCAACCATGGTTGGAGTCCCAGACCCGGCAGCTTAAACTCACACTGGCACGTGTGTGTGCGTGCCCAAGATCCTGAAAGGAGCATGAAGGAGAAGGGATTGTGGTGTGGCCATCCCCTCTGGGGGGTGATTTCTGGCTTTCTGTCTCTCTGTCTTTCTGGTGAGCACACGTGCCCTATAGCAAAACATTCTCAAAAAAAAAAAAAAAAAAACGCTCAAAAAAGAAAGAAAGAAACAACCAGTTCATCCATAAAAGAATGAATAATGTAATTTTAAAATTGGCAAATGAGCTGAATAAGGCAACTCTAATTTTTTTTTTTTTTTGAGAATGTTTTGCTATAGGGCACGTGTGCTCACCAGAAAGACAGAGAGACAGAAATGAGAAATCACCCCCTGAGGGAATGGCCATGCTGCAATTCCTTCTCCTCCATTCTTCTCTCGGGATCTTGGGCACACACACACACACACACGCCTGGCATGAGTTTAAGCCACCGGGTCCAGGACTCAAACCACGGTCGACTACATGGGATTCCAGCAACATAGCCATTACACCAGCTGCTGGTCCCAATAAGGCAACTCTTTAAGAAAGATATATGAATAGCCAAAATGCATTTGAAAAAATGTTTAACAGCTCTTATCATACAGGAAAATGCTGATCAAAATCACAATGAGATACTACTTAACCCCAGTCAGAATGTTTATGATCAAAAATACATAAATAAAATAAGTAACAACAAATGCTAGCAAGGCTATGGCAAAAAGGGAAACACTCCTACAGTGTTTTCGGAAGTGAAAATTGGTATAACCACTATGGAAAACAATACGGAGGTTCTTCAAAAACCTACAAGTAGTATTGCCATATGATCCAGTAATCCCACTCCTTGGTATGTACCCAAAAGATATAAAAGCACTCAGTCAAAAAGATAAGTGTACTCACATGTTTATTGCAGTATTATTCACAATCATGAAGACATGGAATCAACCTAAGTGCCCAAGAACTGATGACTGATTAAAAAATTGTGGCACATATATGCTGTGGAATACTATTCAACCATAAGGTTAGGAAAAAAAAAAAAAAAACACTTTCATTTGACTCAAAAAGTAATTGGATAGAGGAAACTGACTAAGCAAAATAAGCCAGTCTTTGAAAGACAGACACTGTATATCCCCACTCAATAGATACTGAACTTCAGCACTCTATGACAGAAATGGAAAGACATGATAGAGAAAGGATGAGTGCAGATACCAGAGTATGTAAGGGAAGGGAGTGGATGGTAGAGAGTGGATAGGCGGGCCAGAGGGAAGAATCACTGAAGGGACCCAAGAATGTTAAATTATCTATTAAAAATGATGTATCCTGGTAATATCCTTGATTTAATTGTCAAAAATAAATAGATGGGAAAAAATAAAATATTGTCACATATTGTGTCATTTTTTTTCCCTCAAAACCACTTTAGAAGTTAGATTTCACATTTTAAAATTGTGACCCAGAGGGACCAGCAGTTGGCGTAATGGTTATGTCGCTGGACTCCTATGTAGTTAACTATGATTTGAGTCCTGGACCTGGTGGCTTAAACTCACACCGGACGTGTGTGCGTGCGTGCTCAAGATCTCGAGAGGAGAATGGAGGAGAAGGGAATGCAGCATGGCCATCCCCCCCTGGGGACTTATTTCTTGTTTTCTGTTTCTCTGTCTCTCTCTGTCTTTCTGGTGAGCGCACGTGCCCTATAGCAAAAACCTTTCAAAAAAAAATTGTGACCCAGAATGTTAAGTACGTATGTAAAGTTATACAATGGCACATGGTACACCAGGACTGAGAGCCAGGTCTGACTGACTGACTTCCATCCTCAAGCTTCTCACCATGCTCAGCTCAGTCTCACCTCCACGTGTCGCCCTATATTATCCACTCACTTGGCACGGCCTTGTTCTCTAGACTTCCCTAAATCTTCTATCCTTTAGCATGTACATCTCCCTTCCTAAAAGAGGTAGCTTTCTTCTCCCCCTTCCCTGAATTCCTTTTAGCATTTTCCATCTATGCCTTTTCACTTAGCATGGAACCACACACGGAGGGTCTTGGATGTGCACAATGCATGCCCTGCAGCCAACCGGTGCTGATCAATATCTTATTGGTTGCTTGATTAATGAATTATTGTGTCTTTAATGGCCAGTCCTGGAGGCTCTTTATACTTTGGTCCCTATAGTGGACCAGCCTTTGGGGTATAACTAGGTTTCTTTTGTTTTGTTTTTGCTATAGGGGCATATGCACTCTAACTGGAAAGAAAGAGAGACAGACAGAGAGAGAGAGAGAAAAATCACTCCCTAGGGTGATGACCACACAACAATTCTTTCTCCTTCCTTCTCCTCTTGGGAGTTTGAACAAACAGACACATCTGGGGTGTGTGTGTGTGTGTGTGGTTTTTTTTGGGGGGGGGAGGGGACAGGTTTTTGCTATAGGGCGCATGCACTCGCCAGAGAGACAGAGAGACAGAGAGATAGAAAGCAAGAAATCACCCCCCAGGGGGGATGGCCACGCCGCAATCCCTTCTCCTCCATTCTTCTCTCGGGATCTTGGGCACACACGCATACGTGCCCCGTGTGAGTTTAAGCCACCGAGTCCGGGACTCGGACCACGGTCGATTACATGGGACTTCAGCGACATAGCCATTACGCTAACTGCTGGTCCCTACATCTGGTGTTTTTCAAGTCACTGGTTCCAGGATTTGAACCAGGCAATCAGCCACACAGGAACCCGCTGCTTTAACTTTCATGCCACCTGCTGACCCAGAGCATAACTAGAGTTTTAATAAAAACATGATGAAACCAAGCAGTTACTATCAACCTCCTCTGGAGAAGATGCACCTAGAACACTACAGAGAAGAGTCGCAGTCCCTCCAGTTACCCAGGTTGCCCACTGCTGTAGTAAAGAGGTGGGAACGTCTGTGGGAATAGTGGGTAGCAGGGAAAGCGAGAGCCACAGTTCAACCTTCTGAGAATTTCTGTTTTTCATTTGCATTCTAGTTCCTAGGATGTATGATTAAGCTAACCACAATCTTTAAAGTATTATTTTATTTAACTTTATTTATTTATGTATCTATTTATTTATTCATTTTAATTTTGACCAGAGAGGAACAGAGTGAGTGAGAGAGAGACAGAGAGATAGAAAGTGAGAATACAAGCCACCAGGTCCAGGACTCAAACCGCAGTCAACCACGTGGGAGTCCAGTGCCCTGAACCCCCATGCCAACTACTGGCCCCTATTCACAAATTTCAAAGCAAGTTCAATGGGTTTTATTTATCTTCTGCTCTTCCCTGCCACCATCTTGACTGGGCTACATAAAGTTGCTTTAAAAAGTTAATGGTGGGTGGGAACCAGTTACGGGTGTAGTGGTTGGTATGCTGGACTCCCACATGGCTGATCATGGTTCAAGTCCCAAACCTAGTAGCTGGCTATCTTGCTTTATCTCTCTCTCTCTCTCTCTCTCTTTGATAAGCACATATGCCCTGTAGTAAATTAAAAAATAATAATAATGATAAATAAAATTAAATAAATAATCATTTACTCAAAAAATAGTTAATGGGAGAATGGAATTAAAGTACAGGTTTGGGGCCAGCTGGTGTTATGGTGGTTAAAGTGGCCAGGTCTCACAGGGCCAACTGTTCCGTTTATGTCCTGGACCCAGTAGCTTGAAAAACATGCTGAATACATGCATGTGCATGCCCAAAATTCCAAGAGGAGAATGGGAGAAGGAATTGTAGTGTGGCCATCCTCCCTGAGGGGTAATTTTCTCATTTTCTCTCTCTTTCTCTCTCTGTCTCTCTCTCTCTGGCAAGCACATGTGCCCTATAGCAAAACATTTTTTAAAAATGTAAAAGTATGAGATTTTTTGGTCCAAAAAAATTGAAATCCATGCTGTATTTTTCATAATGTTCATTTTCCATAAAGTTTTTGAAGACCACTTGTATCCTTATTCTTTGGATCTCAGTTTGGAAGCCCTCTCTCTGATGCTTTCCAAAGACCGCCCCCAGCACATTAATTCTACTGCCACCCGTCATGCTGTACACGCACGCTCATGCCTGCATACCTGCCTGCTTCACTGAAGGCAGATCTATGACATATTCATTCAATGTCCAGAGCCCAGAAGAATGCTGAGCACTTGGTAGTTTATTATTGAATGCATCTGATCTTTCTTGATGTGCCTGAATCTTTTCGTTATCTTCGCTTCACTTGGTGAAAACAAGGCACTTGCCATGCCCAAAGCTGTATTTCCAGGTTTGGAAAGTTCTAGCTAGTAAAAAACCAATAAGTCTTCTGGAAAATGGGTTCGCAGCTGCCTTCTAGCCGTTTCCACCTGTTGATCCTCACTCAGCCTTCCTGGGCTATTCGGAATAAGCCTTGTCTCATGTTCCTGGAGTTGGTCCTTGCGTGTTTAGAGTAGCATTCTCCCTTCCAGACTGCAAACATCTTCTCTTTAGTTTTTGAAAGAAGCACCTGGATACCGACCAAAACATAATGAAGTATGTTTTTCCTTAATGAGTAGGGTTTATGGGAAACCAAATAGACTTCAGACCCAAAAGAAGTAAGACATTTCTTACGGCCAAGAACTGCCTGTTGTATCTCCTTATATCCACCGCCCAGCACGGATTAGGTGTTTGGACTAAACTGCTTTGGTTATTCTTTTTCTGTAATTGTACAAATACAAAAAGATCTGCATGGATTCCTCTTTCTCAGTCTCACGCCAGTCCTCTGGAAAAGAAATCAATGATGCTCCATGCATTTCCATAGCATTTTATATAAACCTATTTTAAAATACTATATGGGAGAGCAGCAGATTGCATAATGGTTATGTCACTAGACTCCTATGTAGTCGACCGTGGTTCAAGTCCCACACTTGGTGGCTTAAAACTCACACCAGGCATGTGCGTGTGCATGCCAAAAATCCCGAGAGGAGATCGGAGGAGAAGGGATTGCAGCAGCATGGCCATCTCCCCTGGGGAGTGATATCTCGTTTTCTGTCTCTCTGTCTCTCTCTGTCTCTCTGGTGAGTGCACACACCATATAGCAAAAATCTCTCTCTCTAAAATACACACACACACACATACACACACACACACACACATACACACACATACTGCACACACTGTCTGGGCTGGCCCAAAGCCTACTGGTTAAAGGGAGCCAGATCTTATCTGTCCAATCACAGTCCAAATCCCAGCCTTGGCAGCTTGAAAAGCATGCCACAAGATTAAGAATATAAAAAGTGATAAGTGTTGGCGGGGATGTGGTGAAAAGGGAACCCTCCTACACTGTTGGTGGGAATGTAAACTAGTTCAACCACTGTGGAGAACAATATGGAGGTTCCTCAAAGATCTGCAAATAGAACTACCATTTGATCCAGCAATCCCACTTCTGGGTATTTACCCGAAAGACAGGAGAATGCTCAGTCAGAAAAGTGCTTGCACATCAATGTTTATTGCAGCATTATTCACAATTGCCAAGACATGGAACCAACCTAAATGTCCACAAACTGATGAATGGATTGGAAAAATGTGGTATATATCCTCTATGGAATACGCACTCTATGGTAGAGAGCAAAAAATTGGAAGACATAAAAGCAGTGAAGGTAGTTAATGAGAATAAGACAGTGTGGAATGGGGGAGGTGAAGAGAAGAGGATAGAGAAAGATAGCAAGAGAACAATAGAGAGGCAGAACGTTAGTGAGAAACAGATATGGCTTATTACCTGTTGAGGATGACATGTATAGTATTCTCAACTGGATTGGTCTGAGGAGTATTTCATGATGCATAAAGTCTTTTTACAAGCAAAATGAGAAATAGTGATTGACTGTTTTAAAAAATAATTAGAATAATAATAATAATTGGAAAAATCATAGAAAAGATATTGAACGTGGAAGCAGGGAGATTAATGTCTCTGTAGTGACTGACATGCATGGCATTCCCTTTTGAAAAAGCAATGTAATACACTGTAAAGTTATATGTAATCCAATGTAATATAAAGAAGATTATGATGATAATAAAAATTTTAAAAAAAGAAAAGAAAAGCATGCCAGGTGCATGTGTGTATGTGCACAAATTCTGACAAATCAGGGAAATGGAGAGGGGATTGTAGCATGACCACTCTCCATTGGGAGGTGCTTTCTCTCTCTCTTTCTGTGTCTCTCTCTGGTGAGTGCACATATCTTTGGGCAATTGGAAAAAAAAAACTAAAACAAATACTGGCTAAGATTATTGAAGTTTTTCTGTGCATGTATTTCCCCACTTGACTGTGAACTCCTTCACGAAGGTAGATCTGACTGTTTTGTATCCCCAACACCTACTACAATGCCTGGCACATCATTGGTTTTCAACATATATGGTAGGTGCAGTAGAATATCTAAGTGGAAAGAACCTTATTTTCAGGGGCTGGACAGCTGCAGCAGTAAAACACAATGCTCTGCAAGACTGACCCGCGTGGGAAGGTTGTTGGTTCTGGTGTCTGAAGGTTTCCCCTGAGTATGCCAGGTGCTCCTGTGTTCATGTCTCAGGGCTGGCCTGCCTAGGGGTGGCATCTGTATCCCATTGTGGGTGCCCATCTCTCTCGTTCATGGAAAAAAATAAGTAAAATAAACTTTTAGAAATACTTTATTTGCGGGACCAGCATATAGAGTAATGGCTATGTCTCTGGACTCCCATGTAGTCGACCATGATTCAAGTCCTGGACCTGGTGGCTTAAACTCATGTCGGGCACATATGCATGCATGCCCAAGATCCCGAAAGGAGAATGGAGAAGAAGGGATCGGGGCATGATCATCCCCCCAGTGGGTGATTTCTCGCTTTCTGTCTCTCTGTCACTCTCCGTCTTTCTGGCGAGCACACATGCCCTATAACAAAAACCTCTCAAAACAAACAAACAAACAAACAAACAAACAAAAAAACCTTATTTGCAGCCAACAGGTGGTATGATTGTTAAGGTACTGGACTCCCAATAGCCAATCATGGTTCAGGTCCTGGACCCAGTGGCTTGAAAATCATGACAGATGCATGTACAAGCATGCCCGAAGTCCCAAGAGAAGAATGGAAGGGGATTGTGGCATGGCCATCCCCCCTGGAGGGTGATTTCTTCATTTTCTTTTCTCTACCCCACCCCATCTCTCTCAGATGACCACATGCACCTTATGGCAAAAAAAAAAAAAAAAAAAAAACTTTGTTTATATATACAATTTCTTGTTCTAGCATTTATAACAAAGGGATAGAGTTATGCCTTCCTGAGCCATTTGGAGGCACGAAAAGATTACTTTAGCCATGTTGTACTATGTAGATATTTGGGGAGCATCAAAAGGAAGTCTTCTCAGGCTTTCAGAAGAAAGATAGATGCTTTGTTTCTGAACAGTAGGTCTGTAAAGCACAGGGTTTACCTGGAGTTAACTGCATGATCATCTCATTGTTCCATTTGTGCACTATGAAGTTCCCAAACGCCATGCCTACAGAGTGCAGATAACCCCTGCTCCTTCACAGCAAGCTTCGTGGGGAAGCAGACATCTAAGCTAATACTCCCTGTGGAGTGTGAACGCTTTAGAAGTCAACCCTTACAATACATCCGTTTTCTTTCCTTTCTTTCTTTCTTTCTTTCTTTCTTTTTTTTTTTTTTTTAGTGAACCTCCATCATCTTTCACTTTCTTTAAGGATCTAATGGGTTGTAGTTTCAAAGTCAAAAGCCATGGAAGAATTTACCCGAGAGCTATCTTCATCCTCCGTGACCAAAATGGAAATGTAAGTGCTGATAGTAACGGTCACATCAGGGCAGCCTCAGTTAGGAGAGCCAGAGCTTGCTAACGTTTTGTTGAGATGCCCCAAAGGACAGACCTAAAATCTGCAGTAGTGGAGTCTTGATGAAGATTCCATGGCAACTGTCACTAGGGGAGAAGGGTATAATTGAGAGAAGAGAGCCGAGAGCAACTGATTGGCTTTTATCTTGTGGACATCGGGAGTTGTCTAATTGCCTGTTGCCCTTCTAGAGTTATCTGTTCAAAGAGATGAAATCTGTGGCCCCCCCTTACCAAGTATGCGTTTCCACCTTGTGCATGGCCTCTTTGCCGACACCATTGTACAGCTCACCTTCCCCTTTGTACCTTCTTTAAGTTAGTTTGGGAGCAAGACGAGGAAATACAGAAACTCTGCACAGAGCTTGAGGACTAGCAGAGTGGTAGACCAGAGGCCACGGCCACCGATGTGCGCGATGAGGCTGGAGTCTACCGATTCTTTTCTATGGGCCTGAGAGTTTCTGTCCAGGGATAGAGAGGGTTTTTTTCTTTCCCTGTCTTCATGTGTTTTCAGAAACTGAGGGGGCTGGGACAAACTAGGAAAAGGGGGGTTGACTGTTGAGATTTTGCCTTTAGTTTTCCCTTTATTGTTCTCCGTGGCAGGACCGGGTATTTCTAACCTGCCACTAGTAACTGCAAGTTCTCCCCATGATGTCAGAGAGGGGTAGGCCCCCCAGGTGTGATTATATGAGTAACAATGTCAAGTAGCCTTAGGATGTGGAGGATGCTATCTAAACCTACTTTATTAAAACTGATTAAAGAAACCAGCCAATGGCATAATAGTTATATCGCTCGACTCCCATGTAGCCGACCACAGTTCAAACCCCGGACCTGGTGGCTTAAAATTCACACTGGATGCATGTGCGTGTGTGCCCAAAATCCTGAGAGGAGAAGGGATTGTGGTGTGGCCATCCCTCCTGGGGGGTGATCTCTCGCTTTCTGTCTCTCTAGCGAGTGTGAGTAGTAAAAATCTCTCACTAAAAACAAATAAATAAACAAAAAAACAAACAAAGAAACAAAACTGAATTAAGAAAAAAACTTTAGACAAAGCTAATTTAACAGAGTTTAACTGAGCAAAGAATGATCCGTGGCTCTGGCAGCCTCCAGAGTGGGATCTGTGGAGCTCCAAGGTACTGTGTGGTCCAGTAACGTTTATGGGAGGACAAGGAGAGTGATGTAAGAAAACGGAACTGAAAGAAGTGAAGTGGAGAAGCAGCTGGACTGGTCACAGCATGGTGTTTGCCCCAGCAAGCATACCATAAAGGGCCGGCCGTGATGGGCTCTGACGTCCCACTCCATAAGGAAGCAAATGCCCAGTCAGGGCTGTGATCTGTTGACAAGAACTCAAGTAGACGAGAGGGCCTTTCCCGCCAACATAGTTTGTTTTAACAAACGTTAACCACCACGCCCCACAGCAAGCCTCTTTCCCTGTCTTCATGTGTTTTCAGAAACTGAGGGGGCTGGGACAAACTAGGAAAAGGGGGGTTGACTGTTGAGATTTTGCCTTTAGTTTTCCCTTTATTGTTCTCCGTGGCAGGACCGGGTATTTCTAACCTGCCACTAGTAACTGCAAGTTCTCCCCATGATGTCAGAGAGGGGTAGGCCCCCCAGGTGTGATTATATGAGTAACAATGTCAAGTAGCCTTAGGATGTGGAGGATGCTATCTAAACCTACTTTATTAAAACTGATTAAAGAAACCAGCCAATGGCATAATAGTTATATCGCTCGACTCCCATGTAGCCGACCACAGTTCAAACCCCGGACCTGGTGGCTTAAAATTCACACTGGATGCATGTTCGTGTGTGCCCAAAATCCTGAGAGGAGAAGGGATTGTGGTGTGGCCATCCCTCCTGGGGGGTGATCTCTCGCTTTCTGTCTCTCTAGCGAGTGTGAGTAGTAAAAATCTCTCACTAAAAACAAATAAATAAACAAAAAAACAAACAAAGAAACAAAACTGAATTAAGAAAAAAACTTTAGACAAAGCTAATTTAACAGAGTTTAACTGAGCAAAGAATGATCCGTGGCTCTGGCAGCCTCCAGAGTGGGATCTGTGGAGCTCCAAGGTACTGTGTGGTCCAGTAACGTTTATGGGAGGACAAGGAGAGTGATGTAAGAAAACGGAACTGAAAGAAGTGAAGTGGAGAAGCAGCTGGACTGGTCACAGCATGGTGTTTGCCCCAGCAAGCATACCATAAAGGGCCGGCCGTGATGGGCTCTGACGTCCCACTCCATAAGGAAGCAAATGCCCAGTCAGGGCTGTGATCTGTTGACAAGAACTCAAGTAGACGAGAGGGCCTTTCCCGCCAACATAGTTTGTTTTAACAAACGTTAACCACCACGCCCCAAAAACTTGAGTTCTGGGCCAGCTGGTAGTGTGGTGCTAAAGGCAGCTGAATCCCACATGACCAACTGTGTGATTTAAGTCTGGTACCTGGCAGTTTGAAAAGCACAGAGGGACCAGCAGGTGGCATAATGGTTACATTGCCAGATTCCCACATGGCCGACCATGGTTCAAGTCCCAAAACTGGAGGCTTGAAATTCATGCCGGGCACCTGTGCATGCATGCCCAAAAGATCAAGAGGGTATTGGAGAAGGGATTGCAGCATGGTCATCCCACCTAGGGGGTGATTTCTCACTTTCTGTCTTTCTGTCTCTCCAGAAAGCCACATGTACACTATAGCAAAAAAATCTCTCTTAAAAAAAAAAAAAGAAGAAGAAGAAAAAAAAAACTGGGCATGCATGCTCACAATTATTAAAAGTGGGAGAAGTGGCAGAGAGGGGATTGCAGTATGACCATCCCCATGGGAATGCTTTCTCATAGTCCTCTCTCTGTCCCTCTCTGGCCAGTGCACACACCACACCCTCTGCCAATTTTTTTAAAAAGGAAAGAGAAACATCTGGAGTTCTGACAGTGGGTGCCTCATCTCCTCTGCGGTTATTATCTCTACAAAGTCCTCCAGTGTCCCCAGGGGCCCCAAACAGATTCAAACCCGGTAGTATGGGAGAAGCTGGAGGATTTGGGGAAGCTGCCCACTTTGTGCTTGGCACACTCTCTTCTATGTACTGAGGATATGGTGGGAAAGAA
Source organism: Tupaia belangeri chinensis (assembly GCF_000334495.1). NCBI lineage: Eukaryota > Metazoa > Chordata > Mammalia > Scandentia > Tupaiidae > Tupaia > Tupaia belangeri. Next base: position 1,083,520 of record NW_006203463.1, on the reverse strand, counting down.
AACAAGAACAACCCTTGCTCTCGTGGGGCTTACACTCCACTGGGAATGAAATGAAGCTTACATTTAAAGGCAGCAAGATCACTTTTAAGAAAAACCTACTCACTCATCCTAACTAAGAAAACAAATACAAATGATGCATTCAGGCTTCTAAATTTTAGAAAACACAGTCTTTATAAACTTAATCAGAATGAAGATGGGCTGACCCTGTCGTAAAGCCTGTGTGTAGGCAACTGAATCCCACATGGCCGACCGCAGCTTGAACCCTGCACAGGGAGCTTGGAAAATATGCTGGGTATGTGTGCATGCATGCCCAAAATCCGGACAGGATGAAGACATGGAGGGGAGGATTGTAATGTGATCACGCCCTACTGGAACATGCTCTCTCTTGGCTGAGAACACATATGGGCTAGCAATCAGAAAAGAAGAAAAATGAAGACAACAGTTACACATGTGTAGAACAGCAGGTTAGAGACAGCTGTGGGCCTTGATCCTGGGAGATCTGGGCTGGATCTCCCTGCCCTGTCCATCAAGGAGCTGCTGATAGAACATTCTGATGTTCAATGTCAGCATTTTCTCTGTCAGACATAGACCACGTGTTAGTAGTGAGCACAGGGCTTAGCGATAGGTGTTGATATTACACCTGCTATAATCCACAGCCCTCCCTGCCGCCCTTGCTGTTCAAGGCTGAAAGTCTACCCACACATTTCCAGAAAACCCTCTTGTCTGAAACTTCGTTCCCCCAAGGCCCTCGGATTTACAGTTTAGATAAAAATTTCTTAACCAACTTCCCGCAAACGTGTTGAAAAAATGGAGCTTTCTTTTTCATAGTTAGGGTATTTGGGGGGCCAGACAGTCGTGTGGCGGTTAAGGCAGGTGGATCCCACATGATTGACTGCGAGTCCTGGGTCTGGCAGTTTAAGAAACAAACTAGATGCACGTGTGAGCATGCGTGCCCAAAATCCCAAGAAGAGAAAGGATTGTAGCATGGCCATCCTCCCAGGGGATGTTTTCTCAATCTCTCGCTCTCTCTTTCTCTATCTCTCTCCAGTGAGCTCATGCACCCTATGCAAACAAAATAAATATTTAGGGGATTATTAGAAACTTTCGAAAAAATTTGTCAAAGAGCGCATGTGCTTGACAGAAAGAGAAAGCAACCTCTGGAGTGTGATTTCTCTGCAATCCCTTTGCCTCCCTTACTCCATCGTCTCTGAATTTGTGGTGTGGACGCACACACACACACAGGCCACCAGGGTCAAGACTCAAATGGTGGGTCATGTGGGACCCTTAACCACCAGGCTGCAGGACCAGCCCTTCTTTTGTTGCCTTAATTCAGAGTACACGTTTGGCGGGACAGGAGATAGGCGTTCGTTGATCTGAGGCCATCTATTGACAATATCCACTCACCCTTGCTCCATTTTCAACCCCTGCTCTCATTTTCCTATGAAGTCCACCCTCCCCTCTCCTTATATCATGTGGTCCAGGTACACACTAGCCTTCCCCTTCCTCTGACACTGATATGAAGCAACCCAAGGCTGATAACTGCCTGAATCTTCTGTTCTGATATGGAGGAACTTGTGAGCAACCTTGAAGCAACCAGGGCTGATAGCTGCCTGGGCTTCCTGTTCCCCCGTGAGCTAGATGCCCCTCCACTGAACTGGTGAGAGGCCGGAGGCCTTGAGCACTTTTGATTCCCTGCTTCTCTGTCAACTCTGTATTAAGGCAGACACTGAGCCCATTCCCTGCTAGGACACTCCAAGTGTGCTGAAACTTCCCCTCCCCATAAAAGACTGTCCAACTCTCAGCCAGGGCCAGAGATTCAGAATATTAACTCCTCCATGCCTGCCCACATAATAAAACAGTTCTATCTCTCTGAGTGCTGTTTTTCCATTCCTTGGCATCTAGTTTTCTGCAACATTTTGGTGCATTGGCTGGGAAGCAGAATCGGGCTGGCCCTTTGAGCCACCCATCCCAGGGCATCCCTCTCTGGGACAGGTACTGCAGTGTAGAGAGATGGACGCACCCCCATCTCATTTGATGGGATCCCTCTGCTTGGGTGCCTGCCCCAAGGCCAAATGTTCTTGGATCATCAGACTCTGGCTGGAAAAAAGGATAAACTCCTAGACCCTGATGCATCAGCTCTGATCAACTCTGGTAATCTGGTAAACCCCGGGGATCTGTAGAGCCCTAGTCAGACAGATCTACTTGGATTGAGTAGAAGAGGAGACCAGATCACTCTCCTTCAGTCACAGGACCGGCAGTTAGGGCTCATCTGGTGTATGGCTCATGTGGGGAGGGAATGTATAACCTCTGAATGAATATGAGTGTGATAAGCGAATGTGTTTGTGGCTCCATGGCTTCTCGCTTCAGAGCATGATCGCATCTGTTAACTGTGTTTCCGTGGAAGTTCCATAAAGGCTAAATGGTAGAATTGGTGCTGGGGGACCTGGTCCCTCTCTACATGTTCAATCCAGCAGAGGTTCAATATCCTATTGCTTATTGCCAAGGAACTACACAAACCCTGCAAGGGACACAGCCAGACAGACACCTGATTGGTCCCCTCTGGGGTGCACTCACCCTTTTGTCTGTTTGCAACACCTTTTATAGGAGGGGAGACACAAAAGCCAATGGGAGCTTTCCCTGTAGAGGTGGATAGGCAGAGTAATGAATATCAGGTCATAGATATTTCCCCCAGAAGTTGGGGCACAAATTTCTACCAGCTGTGACATATTTATAGATAGGTTGCAAAATCTTTGCAAAGGCAGGTAGAGAATGTAGATGTGGCTGAGGCATTGTTGAAGCAACTGGCCTTTGAAAATGCTAATGTGGATTGTCAAAAGGTGTTGAAGAATATGTATACCCTCTGGTGAACTTGTAGCTCAGTCCATATAGCAATTTAGCAACTCTTAATGACCTTGTAGCCTTGATAACAGCCTAACAACTCTGTTTAGTGCTGACAGACACTGACTTAACCCTTTCTCATCCCTAGGGTGCACAGGACTTTCTGTTCATAGGCAGTTGCTATGAGGTTTCTGTTTCTGCCTTACAAAGGTTTTTTCAAATGATTAAAATCTTAAACTGTTATCAATAAGAATGTTTTGTTCTATTTTGGAAAATTTGTTGAATAGTTTTTGTTTGTTTGCAAAATATACATCAATGTATAAAACAAACTCTCACAATTTATGTAAAACAAAAAGGGGGGAACTGGTCCCCCCAACATGTGCTGCCAAATTACTCTACTGAATCATGTTTAAATTAAATAATTTAAATTTGACTTTTGGGACCAGCAGTTAGCGTGCGTAATGGCTATGTTGCTAGACTCCAATGTAGTCGACTGAGGTTCAAGTCCCGGATCCAGTGGCTTGAACTCATGTCAGGCACGTGTGCGTGCGTTCCCAAGATCCCCAAAAGAGAATGGAGGAGAAGGGATTGTGGCATGGCCATCACCCCTGGGGGGTGATTTCTCACTTTCTGTCTCTCTCTGTCTGTCCTGCGAGTGCACGTGCCCTATAGCAAAAACCTCTAAAATAAATAAATAAATAATAAATAAATAAATAAATTTGACTTTTGACTAAAAATCACATCAATGGAGCACCAGCTGGTAGCATTTATCATCTACTCAAAAGCTTCCTCCAACAAGTGATCTCCTGAGCCTTCTGGGATGTCCAGGCTTTTGATAACTGAAGAGGTCAGAGATATTTGGGATATGATGGGAAAACCTCACTCCAAGTCTTCCTAGCCTATTGTGCTAGACTGTATGCTAATTTTAAAAAGGGCTTATGTCGGGACCAGCAGTTAACATAATGGCTATGGCCGTTGAGTCCCCACTGAGTTAACATAATGGCTATGTCGCTGGACTCCCACGTAGTCGATCTCAGTTCGAGTCCCAGACCCAGTGGCTTAAAACTCACACCAGATACATGTGCGTGCGTGCCCAAGATCCCGAGAGGAGAATAGAGGAGAAGGGATTGCAGTATGGCCATCTCCCCTGGGGGTGATTTCTCGCTTTCTGTCTCTCTGTTTCTCTCTGTCTGGCGAGCACACACACCCTATAGCAAAAACCTCTCCCAAAAAAAAGGGAGAAAAAAGGGCTTCTGTGGTGATTATAAGGTTAAATTGAAAACAGAGAAGTTAAGAGCCCTCTGTGAGATTGAATGGCCTTTTAAAGTGAGATAGCTGTCAGAGAAAATTACATCTCCCACCATGTGGGCTATATAAGATATGGTTACTGGCACCCCAGGCCATCCAACCAGTTTCCCTATGCTGCCTCCTGGCTACAGACAGCCCTGGGCGTGAATCTGCATAAGAGGGAAAAACCAACACACTATTTTGGTCACTTGAGCCATGCTGCCCACGCCCTCCTCTAATCAAAAGAAACCCATGGCTCTAATCCTTCACCCCACCCCCTGCCCCCAAGAGGAGCCATTAGCAACTCCACCCCCATATGTCCCAGATGAGCCAATAATCAAAATCCTGCCCCATCTATTTACCCAGAGCCTGAAGAGCAGCCCCAGAGGCCAGCGCCAGCTCTGCCAGCTCAGGAGAAAGGCTTTCTGCTGTCCTGAATCCGTCACCCAGGTTCTACCTCACCCGCCATCACCCAGTGAGCTGCTAGAGCCCAAGGTAAACTCACTCTTCAGATGGCCCTCTAGGGGACCCAAGGACCCCCCAAGATAGATGCAGACAGGGCTATCACAGAGGACAAAACAACTTTCTACTACCAGCCCCTCATCCCCACTGATCTGCTTCATTGGAAACACACACCCCCTCCTACTCAGAACAGCCCCAGGCAATAATAGACCTCATGGAGTCTATACTCCAAACCCACCAATCTACTGGGGACAACTGTCAGCAACTACTCCTCACCCTAGTTAACACACAGGAGTGCCACAGAGTCCTGTGGCACCAAAGAAATGGCTATAAGAGCATGCCCCCAACAATGTGGAAGATCCCAAGGCTTGGGCCAGAATTGCTTTTCCAAATGAAAAGCCTGACTGGAATGTCAATACTGAGGGCAGCCATGCCCATCTCAGCAAGTACCAGGAGGCACTCCTACAGGGAATGAGAGCTGATGCAAAGAAACCTATCTTGAGAGCCCAGAAAGTCAGCGAATGCTTAATGCCACCTTTGTCACCCAATCAGCCCCTGACATCCATGGAAAACTCCAAAAGCAGAAAGGCTTTGCTGGGATGAATGCCACCCAACTCCTGAGGATTGCTAATCAAGTCTTCATGAACCGAGACCAAGAGGAAAGAAAGGAAGTCAATCCGTAGGTGAAGCAGAAGGCAACCCCATTGGCCACTGCCCTCAGACAACCAGATGCACCACCTAGTCCAAAGGGGAAGCCAAAACTCAGCCACTCCAGTCTCAGACCAACCCAATACACTTACTGCAAAGAGAATGGACACAAGAGATGAATGTCCCAAGCAGAAGCCAAACCAAGGGAAAATGACCAAAAAGTCCACCAAGAGCCCCCAAGGCTTTCTACCCAGATCCCCCAAGAGACCTCCTGGCCATGATAGAATCAGAATAGGACTGATAGGGTACCATGATCCTGAGCCCCCAGGAGCCACTGGTCAACATCAAAATGGGGAGCCAGCCAATGGCATTCATGGTAGATACTGGAACTGAACACTCCATTGTCACCCAGCCCCTGCCCCCCAGTCTGAAAAGCCACCATTGTGAGGGTCACTGGAAACACCAACACTCAGCCCATTTTACAGGCAAGAAGCTGCCAGCTGGGGAGAACTTGGTAATCCACGAGTTCTTGTACCGGCCTGATTGCCCAGTCCCATTGCTGGGGGACCTATTGACTAAACTCAGAGCACAGATCAGCTTTGACTCAACAGGCTTGGCTGCATTGACTGTTAGCCCTGCCAAAATCCTGACTGTAACAATGCCCCAAGAGGAAGAATGGTGAATATTTGCTCCCAAGGAAGCACTTGCTACCAACTTAGACAATTTTCGAGGTCAGGAAACTGGGTGTACTCTGCTCCAATATGTGGATGACCTCCTGCTCACCAGAGCAACCCAAGAATTGCTGGAAGGGAACTCAGGCAGTGCTTCAGCTCCTCTCCTAGGCCGGATACAAGGTCTCAATGAAGAGGACCCAGATCTTTCGTACTAAGGTGCAATTCCTAAGATTCATTCTGACTAAAGAACACCATGCTCTCAGGCACGAATACAAATGGGTGGTACGTGGGCTACCTTAGTCCACAACTAGGAGACAACTGCATGAGTTCCTGGCAGCAGTAGGATTTGGATCTCAGGCTTTGTTGAGAAGGCCAGATCACTGTATGAACTATTAAAAGGCCCAGAAGAAGCCCCATTCAAATGGGGACCCCAAGAGAAGGTTTTCCAGGATCTTAAGTCACGCCTTGGGAAAGTTCCAGCTTTGGGACTCTCTGACATCACCTGAGAATTCGATCTGTTTGTATATGAAAAAAGTCGGACAGCACTAAGAATTCTGACTCAGCCTATTGGACCTTGGGAGAGGCTCATTGCCTACCTGTCTAAAAGATCAGACCCAGCGGCATCCAGATGGCCCCCTTGCCTTCAAGCCCTTGATGCCACTATTAAACTGATTAAAGAGGCAGACAAGTAAACCTTAGGCCAAGTTATCAATGCCCAGGTCCCTCATTCAGTGACTTCCCTGATGAACACCAGCCAGCTCTAGGATGATCCACTACCAGGGCTTATTGATTGGAAATCCCCAAATTAGGCTCCAGACTCTGCATACCCTCAACCATGCCAGCTTCCTCTCAGCCACACTAGGGCCTCCTGACCACAACTGTGAAGAGGCCTTTGATGAGGTTTTTTCTAGATGTCTTGATCTTGTAGATACACTGCTGAAGGTCCCCGACCTCACCCTCTTCACTGACAACAGTAGCTACATGAAGAATGGAACTCAACATGCTCGCTACACAGTTACCTCTCAGGACACAGTGATTGAGAGCCCCAGGCAATAATAGACCTCATGGAGTCTATACTCCAAACCCACCAATCTACTGGGGACAACTGTCAGCAACTACTCCTCACCCTAGTTAACACACAGGAGTGCCACAGAGTCCTGTGGCACCAAAGAAATGGCTATAAGAGCATGCCCCCAACAATGTGGAAGATCCCAAGGCTTGGGCCAGAATTGCTTTTCCAAATGAAAAGCCTGACTGGAATGTCAATACTGAGGGCAGCCATGCCCATCTCAGCAAGTACCAGGAGGCACTCCTACAGGGAATGAGAGCTGATGCAAAGAAACCTATCTTGAGAGCCCAGAAAGTCAGCGAATGCTTAATGCCACCTTTGTCACCCAATCAGCCCCTGACATCCATGGAAAACTCCAAAAGCAGAAAGGCTTTGCTGGGATGAATGCCACCCAACTCCTGAGGATTGCTAATCAAGTCTTCATGAACCGAGACCAAGAGGAAAGAAAGGAAGTCAATCCGTAGGTGAAGCAGAAGGCAACCCCATTGGCCACTGCCCTCAGACAACCAGATGCACCACCTAGTCCAAAGGGGAAGCCAAAACTCAGCCACTCCAGTCTCAGACCAACCCAATACACTTACTGCAAAGAGAATGGACACAAGAGATGAATGTCCCAAGCAGAAGCCAAACCAAGGGAAAATGACCAAAAAGTCCACCAAGAGCCCCCAAGGCTTTCTACCCAGATCCCCCAAGAGACCTCCTGGCCATGATAGAATCAGAATAGGACTGATAGGGTACCATGATCCTGAGCCCCCAGGAGCCACTGGTCAACATCAAAATGGGGAGCCAGCCAATGGCATTCATGGTAGATACTGGAACTGAACACTCCATTGTCACCCAGCCCCTGCCCCCCAGTCTGAAAAGCCACCATTGTGAGGGTCACTGGACAACACAACACTCAGCCCATTTTACAGGCAAGAAGCTGCCAGCTGGGGAGAACTTGGTAATCCACCTTGTACCGGCCTGATTGCCCAGTCCCATTGCTGGGGGACCTATTGACTAAACTCAGAGCACAGATCAGCTTTGACTCAACAGGCTTGGCTGCATTGACTGTTAGCCCTGCCAAAATCCTGACTGTAACAATGCCCCAAGAGGAAGAATGGTGAATATTTGCTCCCAAGGAAGCACTTGCTACCAACTTAGACAATTTTCGAGGTCAGGAAACTGGGTGTACTCTGCTCCAATATGTGGATGACCTCCTGCTCACCAGAGCAACCCAAGAATTGCTGGAAGGGAACTCAGGCAGTGCTTCAGCTCCTCTCCTAGGCCGGATACAAGGTCTCAATGAAGAGGACCCAGATCTTTCGTACTAAGGTGCAATTCCTAAGATTCATTCTGACTAAAGAACACCATGCTCTCAGGCACGAATACAAATGGGTGGTACGTGGGCTACCTTAGTCCACAACTAGGAGACAACTGCATGAGTTCCTGGCAGCAGTAGGATTTGGATCTCAGGCTTTGTTGAGAAGGCCAGATCACTGTATGAACTATTAAAAGGCCCAGAAGAAGCCCCATTCAAATGGGGACCCCAAGAGAAGGTTTTCCAGGATCTTAAGTCACGCCTTGGGAAAGTTCCAGCTTTGGGACTCTCTGACATCACCTGAGAATTCGATCTGTTTGTATATGAAAAAAGTCGGACAGCACTAAGAATTCTGACTCAGCCTATTGGACCTTGGGAGAGGCTCATTGCCTACCTGTCTAAAAGATCAGACCCAGCGGCATCCAGATGGCCCCCTTGCCTTCAAGCCCTTGATGCCACTATTAAACTGATTAAAGAGGCAGACAAGTAAACCTTAGGCCAAGTTATCAATGCCCAGGTCCCTCATTCAGTGACTTCCCTGATGAACACCAGCCAGCTCTAGGATGATCCACTACCAGGGCTTATTGATTGGAAATCCCCAAATTAGGCTCCAGACTCTGCATACCCTCAACCATGCCAGCTTCCTCTCAGCCACACTAGGGCCTCCTGACCACAACTGTGAAGAGGCCTTTGATGAGGTTTTTTCTAGATGTCTTGATCTTGTAGATACACTGCTGAAGGTCCCCGACCTCACCCTCTTCACTGACAACAGTAGCTACATGAAGAATGGAACTCAACATGCTGGCTACACAGTTACCTCTCAGGACACAGTGATTGAGGCTGGGGCACTGCCCCAGGGGCAGTCAGCTCAGCAAGCTGAACCCTGGGCATTAATACGAGCCCTAAAATTGGCGATTGGTAAGAGAGTTAAACAACTGCGCGAACTCATGATATGCCTTTGCCACCCTATTTCTTGAGCTGCCTACAGTCACTGTGTACAACTGTGAGCATGCGATGCAAGACCTGTACCAAAAATAACCCCACCCAAGGGCCAACTTGGCTAGCTGGAACACAAGCCACTGGGGCAACTTCCCTGGAATTACTGGAAGCAGAATTCTCAGACGAGAATTGGCCAGTGCTATAAGTACTTACTAGTCCTGGTTTGTACTTACTCAGGTTGGATAGAAGCCTTCCATACATGAACTAAAAGAGCCGAATAAGTTACTCAAGCCCTTTTGAGGGAAGTCATACCTCGGTTTGGGCTTCTCCTTATGATCGGGTCAGACAATGGCCCTGTTTTTGTGGCAGAAGTTACACAGGGAGTGGCAAAGGCGTTGGACATAAAATGGAAACTTCACACTGCTTACCCACCTCAGAGTTCTGGGAGAGTTGAACAAATGAACCATAACCTCCAGTCCACCCTGGCTAAGCTCTGTCAGAACACTGGACGCCCCTGGATGGATGTCCTTCCACTAGCCCTGCTTTGAGTTCAATGTACACCCCAAATACGAGGTTATTCCCTTTATGAGATCCTGTTTGGCCGGCCACCCCCTTTGGTCACCCAGACCCAAACGTCTGATGTCCATCAGCTGGGCAAGGCAATCCTGACTCAAGATCTAATGACCTTGGGGAAAAACTTTCAAGAAATAATCTATATAACCTTATAAAGAATTCCCATTACCCTGGGTAACTGGGTACACAAACATGAGACCAGGGAATTGATGTGGGTTAAAAATTTAAAAAAAAAAAAAAAACACTGCAGCTCACCTAGTTGGGGCCATATGTTGTTGTGCTATTTACCCCCACTGCAGTTAAGGTTGCAGGGCTAACCCCTTGGATCCATCACTTGCAAGTGAACCAAGCTGCAGCTCCAGAAGACCCTGGGACATGGATGATGCTAAGCCACCTGAGCAGCAGACCAAGATGACCTTCCAGAGGACCAAGATCCATCATCAGAATTACAGCCCTGCTACAGCCACTCCTGGGCTGCTCTATGCACAGCAGAAGCTTGAGGAGACTACACCTTGCTTTAGTCACTCTGGACACTGACCAATCTATACACAGAAGAAGCTTGAAGACAGCAAAGGATGACACTCGGACAATACCCTTATAACCTCCCACCTTGAAGCCATCAAATATCAACTGCTTGTCACTGCCCCAAGAAGCTATGTTTACCACCCTCCTGTTAATTGATTCTCCTCAAGTATGGTTGAGGAGGCTCAAGAGACCCTTGTTGTGGAGCAAGCCAAGGCTGATAACTGCCTGAACCTTCTGTTCTGATATGGAGGAACTTGTGAGCAACCTTGAAGCAGCCCAAGGCTGATAGCGCCTGGGTTTTCTTTTCCCCCATGAGCTAACTGCCCCTCCCCTGAACTGTTGAGCGAACAGAGACCTTGAAGATGTTGGATTCCCTGCTTCTCTGCCAGCTCTACCAGGGCAGACACTGAGCCTCTTCTCTGATAGGACACTCCAAGTGTGCTGAAATTTTCCCTCCCCAATTCATCCATAAAAGGCTGTGTCTAACTCTCAGCAGGGGCCAGAAATTCAGAGTATTCACTCCTCCATGCCTGCTGACGTAATAAAACAGTTTTACTCTCTCTCCGAGGGCTGTTTTTCCATCCCTCGGCATCTGGTTTTCTGCAACAACATGTCACTCCAAAGCACAAGGGGTGAAGCAAGTGGCCTCAGCCAAGCAGCTCGTTCAGACTCCCCACCCATAGTGACGGACCCAAGGTCCCAACACACGTTCTAATTAGAGCCAATGAAATGCAACAATCCCTTTCCTGGAGATGCTGGAATAGACACAGGTGCTGTTTTTCGATGAACTTGACCCTCAGACACTGGGAGACCTAGACTACAGCCATCTCTGACCAGGGGGGGCATTGAGAATAGAATTAAAATTGAGGGACAAGAGCTAAAAGACTAACAGAGAAAAAGACAGACAGAGATATAAAAAGAAGAAGGAAGAGAGATTGGATCTTGGTGACATTATTGGAACCCTGGATCAAACTGTGATTAAGTCGGAGAGTGAGCCTTAGACTTTCCAATTATGTGGCTCCATAACCTCCTATTTTTACTTAAACTCATTTATACATTTACTGTCACTCTCGAAAAAAGAAGCTCAGTTGATATGCAGGTGCCGTTAGCATCACAGAGTAAGGAGGGAAAGGACACCTCACTGATGTGACTTGAAGGAAAACAGGCCCAGGTCCCAGTGGCAGAGATGTGTGAGCGACAGATCCTCTTGCTCTTCCTCCTGGAATGAGGACTGCTAAGAGCTTGGAAAAAGGATGCCACTATTAAATGGTTATAAATTAGGGACATACATGTGATTTGAGTAATTGCAATTAGGGAAAAAACCAGACTGCCAATAGGGCAGACTGCCCAGGTCTCTTACACTCCAGAATGTGGGACCAGCCTGTGGTTAAGGCAACCGGATCTCTCCAGGCCAAACACAAAGTTTGAGTCCCAGATCTAGTGGCTTAAAAAACACACTGGGTGTGTATGTGTTCATGTGCCCAAAAAGGAGGGAGAAAGGGAAGAGAAGGGATTGTGGAGTAACCATTCCCTTTCCCTCTCTCACTCCCTGGCCAGCGCATTGCACCCTCTGGCAAATTAGAAATCAATCAATCAACAAGATTCCAGAATGTGATTCTCATAGGGGTCTACCATTTGGATTCAAAGGAAGGATGCTAGGTCAAAGCAAAGAACCCAATTTCTGCATTCTAAATCCCAGAAACTCTCTTTAGACCAAAGTATAAAGTAAGTGACCACAATGCTACCGAGATGCAGAGGACTCCTGACATATTGCTATTGAAGTTTTGTGTTATTACACACCCCTTTTGGTTTTTCAGAAGCTGCTGTGGTGACCTGATGCTCGGGAGTCCTGACCTTACATTTTGGCCTACCTCCTAGTACCCAGGGGCCCCTGTTCTCACAGAGCGGGCAGGCTCCATTTTGTGTTTTCCTTCTATTTCAAGTTTAAGCTTAGTCTTGAAACTAGATCCTCTGCTCCATGGGGCTGGTCACAGTGACCTCCTAAAAGGCTTAGGGAGAGAAATCCCCCTCCTTATGAAAGCCCCCTGCTGCGAAAACTTAAGTTCCACCACATTCCACAAACCGCTCTCCCCCAGGAGAAACTGGCATCCTCCTGACGATTACACTCCATGTTTTTCAAATAGAGCTCAAACCCCTGTACATTTTATCAGGGATTCTCCATGGGGTAATGAGATTTGGGACCAAGATTAAAACCTGAGTATGTAACCCCCAAGTTTCAAAGAATTATTATTCTTTAAATCCTGTTTCTCATTTTGTTAGAAAATGAAATTAAAGGGCCAGCAAATTATGTGTCGGCTTTTTTGTTAATGAAAACAACATGGAGCTAGAATTCCATCTTCGGTCAGCTTGTTAAAAAAGCATTCTCTACATAACTGATGGGCTCTTGAATTCCAGGGTGTGATCTCTATGTGGTCTGAGCTAAAGAGCAAAATTAAATAAAAGAGCAAAACTAGGCAAACAAGGTCATCGGCACCATTGGAGCAATTCGTTGTTAACTTGTTATTATAACAGTCCCAGTCTTAATGGGTTAACCAAAGATGATTTATTACAACCTCATCTTAGTGGTTTAACAGAAGATGATTTTATTTCTTGCTCATGCAAAACTCAGTCATTTGTCAGGGAAGGCAGACTAGCATGCTCATGGTCTTGAGTCTGGAGTTGTCTGCCAGACCCTGGGCATCTGGGCAGCAGATGAGCAAAGGAGGGCAAAGGAGGCAGTGGATGTGGCAGCTGGAAGCAGTGAGCATCACTCACTTGCCTCTGGTTGGAACTCAATCACAAGTCCCTACTAACTGCAAAGGAGGCTGGGAAATGCAGTCCTACTCTGTTCCTAGGGCTGGGAGACACAGGTTTGGTGAGCCTTCCACTGTTCTCTGCCACCTCTGCTATGCCCACCCACTAAATCGGCACAGAGACTTCTCTTACTTCTCTGTCTTCTATGTAATCCTTACCAAAATTATAGTATTTACGTAATACTTTGCATTTTATAAGGCCCTTGCTTGTCCATTATTTCAGTGAATCCTCCCAACCCCTCTGAGGGATAGCAATTATTGAGGTAGGAGATAGGCTTGGTACATATATGCTATCCTGGATTATGCCCTTCTGGCTTTTTGGTCTTTTGCTAATTAAGTCCCATTGTAAAGGGCCATGAAATCTTTAAGAACAAGATCTGCAAGTCGAGGCCAGCAGACGGCATAGTTGTTACATCACTAGACTCCCACATGGCTGACCATGATTCAAGTTCTGGACCCAGTGTCTTGAAATTCATGCTGGGCATGTGTGCATGCATGTCCAAGATCCTGGGAGGAGACTAGAGAACGGATTCCAGCATGGCCATTCCTTCATGGGGGCGGGGGGGGGGATTGCTCACTTTCCTTCTCACTGTCTCTGTCTCCCTCTCTCTCCAGAGAGTGCATGCACCCTAAGGCAAAAGCCTCTAAAAAACAATCTGTATGTCTAAGGGTAGTAAAGCAAGGTGGCTCTTGAGGGGAGTGGGGGTTGCCCTATCTACCTGTAAATGGGGTCTAGCTCCTGTCTTGCTTTCACTAGGAACAGCTTGCAGCAATGTTTACTGCAGTCACAATATGCAGCATGACCTGACACATTCCAGAACCTGGTTTTGGTTTGTATGGGCCAAAGGCACAGAACAAAGACATGAATAATAAGAACAAGGAATAAGGAATGCTGACTTCATAGATAATTTTAGCTATTTTCTGAAGCCCATTTGCTTATCAGAGAGCTAGCACATTGTTTGGACTCTAGATTAAAATTCCTTGCAAAAACTACACAGAGGGGCCAGCAGGTAGCATGGTAGTTAAGGTGCTGGATTCCCACATGGTTGATCATGGTTCGAGTCCCAGACTCAGTGACTTGAAAACCGCATGGGCATATGTGCAAGAATGCACAAAATTCTAGGAGGTGAACAGAGGAGAAGGGATTGCAGCCATCCCCCCTTGGGGATGATTTCTCACTTTCTCTCTCTCTCTCCAGAAAGTACACATCCCCTATGGAAAAAAAAAAAAAGAAAGAAAAGAAAAGAAAAGAAAAAAGAAAAGCCACATGGCAGCACCCTCTTTCGGGACAGCTCTCATTTGGGAATTTTTCTCTTTCAATAAAATTCTGCTTTACTATCCCCTCTTCTCCTTACTTCTCATTTTTCCTGATCATAACACACGAATCCAGTCACTGTGCTGATCCTGTGTGAGTGTTGGGGCTCAAGCCACCCCAATATTTTGCATCATTATTATTTTTTAAATAATTATTTTATTTAACTTTATTTATGTATTATTTATTCATTTTAATTTGACCAGAGAGGGACAGAGCCAAGTGAGAGAGGAGGAAAGTGAGAAAGCAAGCCTCCAGTTCCAGGATTCAAACCATGGTCAGCCACATGGGAGTCCAGCACCCTTAGCCACCACACCACCTGCCAGCCCCATTGCATCATTATTAATATCCACATTGAAGACAAGCAAACTGAGTCCATGAGCAGCAGAGCTAGATCTCGTGACTCCTGCTTCGCTGTTGCCCCAGAGAGGCAGGAAAAAACCTGGCTCTGGCAGGACTGCCTGAGCTCTGACACAGCTGGCCACGTGACCCAGGGAACCTTGTGAAGAAGACCCATTCCCAGGAACCTGACCTCGGGCAGCCAGTAAACTGGGGATTCAAACACGTGACCATTTCCTCTCCATGCCACAGGGAATTTCTAATTATTCCCACACCACACAGTTTCTTTTCTTCTTTTTCTTATTTTAAAGACTTATTTACAGACCAGCATATGGAGTAATGGTTATGTCACTGGACTCCCACATAGTCGACCACAGTTTGAATCCTGGACCCAGTGGCTTAAAACTCACGCTGGGTACATGTGTATGCATGCCCCAAATCCTGAGAGGGACTGGAGGAGAAGGGATTGTGCTGTAGCCATCCTCCCTGGGGGAGTGATTTCTCGCTTTCTGTTTCTCTGTCTCTCCAGTGAGCACATGCACCCTATAGCAAAAACCTCTCTAAAAATATTTATTACTTTATGTACCATTATTATTTTAATTTGCTACAAGGCATGTACACTCACCAGAGAGAGAGAGGGAAAGTAAGAAAGCAAGCTACCAGGTCCAGGACTCAAACCACGTGGGAGTCCAGTGCCTTAACAACCACACCACCTGCTGGCCTACCACATAAGTTTCTATGGACTCATAGAAGATATTTTCTCATGTGACCCTTGTCCCATATTCACCCATCCAGGGAAGCATGGGAGATATTTATTTTCTTTTGGTTTTAACTGAGTGAGAGAATACGTGTATAGGGGCAGAGGGGCATTTCTGACAGGTGTCATGGTGATCTTCCTGCCCAGCTTCTTGGTCAGGAGAATTGTAGGTACATCCACCTGTTCAGGTGAGGCCAGGACAGAACCAGGCCTCCCACGTACTGGCGCCCTCTCATGGCCGCCACCTTGGCTGGACCTGTTAGGCCCTCTTCTAACATGAAGGAAACAGTGTTCTCACTTAAATGATCTTTCCAAGATTTTCTGGCTACTAAATAGTATTAGAACATGCTAGAGTATAAAATGTTTCTTTTCCTTTCTTATATGGAGTCTCACAGAAGCAGACCCTGAGAAGGGACTGGAGGGCAAATGGTTAATTTTAAAAACAATCGTAGGACCTGAAGAAATGGGAGAAGACAGGGAAGGAGGTCAGTAAAAAGTGCATTACTGAACAGGCTTCCCTGTGGGCAACCGAGGCACATCCTGCAGGAGCATTCTGGGAGTTGGTGCAAAGCCTGCTCCTCAAGTATGTATCCTCTGTCTGCCCCATCATGAACTGAGAGCTCCTCCCAGGGCATTAACTCCCAGGCCCATTCAGCCTACCTCATGACAGGCTGAGAGCCGCCTCGTTGTGGAGGATCCCTGGGGTGATACATCAGGCCTGAGCCCAAATGGTGACATCACTGGAGTGAGGGTCTCTCAAGGTCTTGACTTCATCACAGGAAAGAATTTAACCACAAATCAGAGAAGCAAAGCAAGTTTATTGAGCAAAGATGAGCATACACCCTGGAGGCAGAGCAGACTGCTCCAACAGAGGAGACAGGGCCAGCCAAGTGGCATGGTGGTTAGGGCAGCTGGATCCCACATGGCCAACTGTGTCGTTTGAGTCCTAGATCTGACAGCTGGGAAAACACACCAGGTACATGTGCAGGAGTGCCCAAAATCCTGGGAGAGTGGAGGAGAAGGGATCGCAGAAGGCCATTCCCTGGCAGGGTGATTTCTCACTTTCTCTCGCTCTCTCTCTCTCGCGCGCGCTTCCTCTGTCTCTCTCTGGCAAGTGCACATGCCCCATAACAAAATTAAAAACAAAAGAGACACCACTGCAGCTTTGGGGATCTCCCTTTATAGGGGATTTACGTGTATATTCATAAAGGAGAGGTCTGGAGGATCTCTGTAAGGGTACATGCTCCGTAGCTGAACATGCTTGAGCATACATCACATAACATGTAACACTCCCAGGGGAGTGCTCTTTAGCATGCTAAGAAAGCAAAGGTCTATCTTAGTTCGCCTGAAGCCTCATTGCGCTACTTGACCTTGAAGCTGCTGTAAATCATGGCGGACACGCCCCTTTTGGTTTCTTTTTCCCTGTGAAGTTTTGTTCCCAGCCTTGGTCTGGTTCCTGTTTCCCTTCCCGTCTGTGTTTCAGTCTCCTTTCCTGTCGAGCTTCACTCTCTGGGTTGGTGCCAGAGAGCCATCTCCCAGCTCTCATCTCCTGTCTCCGTGAAGGTGAAGGAGACATGGCTGGGGCACCGAAGCATCTGCCAGGCTCCCGCCCAGACCAGAGACCCCTGGTAGTGACCCACCTCTCATGCTGCCTGTCCTCACGGACTCCTCTACAACAAGGTCCTTAGCAGAAGTCATGACTGTCCCCACGTGTGATCAAGCTTCCTGTGTCGGAATGGAAGCAGAAAGCCCTGTTGACGGGGATGGCAGTTGAAGACTGAATCCAGCTCTGCTGCTCCTTTGGGTAAATCGCCTTCTCTCTCTCGGAAGATGGCGGAGCTGTTGGTGTCCAGCATTGCCAGAAAAGGCTTCACATGGCTAGTCTCCAGGGTGCCACACAGAGCCTTTTGGTCTCGATCCAGAAAAGAAAAAGAACCCATGGTGACTGAGACAGTAGAAGTGACGGAAGTGACGGAAGTGAAGGAAGAACCTGTCCTGGTGTGTCCACCCTAACAAAGCTGAAGATCCCCAGAGTCATTTGGAATCTCGTGTTAAGAAAGTTTTTGGTTCAGCTCTTCCCACCAATGGGCAGGACATCCCCTTGGAAGATGTTCCTCTGAAGTTCAGTCTCTTGGCACATTTAGCTGATGACTTGGACCATGCAGCACCCAACTCCAGGCTTCACCAAATGTGTAGGGTCAAGGATGTTCTTGACTTCTACAGCGTCCCTGTTCAAGACAGATCTAAACTTGATGAACTTAGTGCCAGTAATCTGCCTCCAAATTTGAAAATCACTTGGAATTACAGAAGAGAAGCACAATGAAATAATTTCTTTCTCTGAGCACAAAGGCTGCTTATTAGACCTTTTGATACTTTACCATGTGAAATGCTAACTGTTCTCTAAACATACTTTCTGGAGAATACATCTTTTTTTCCCTTATATCACGAATTAGCAAATAAATAATAGTATTTTCTATTTTCACATTTGCTGAAACCATTTTATGAATGGAGTCAGGTCACTAGTAATAATTTGTAAAAAATTTCATCTTTGGAAGACATTATAATTGGGTTGAAAACAGGATGCCATTATGTCCCGACCCACAGGACAGTCGAACAGGTTCCCTGGGGGAGGGAGTGAGAGATGGGACAAACACAGGCACACACAATAGGAGGTGCTGATCAAGTCTTCTTCTTCTTCTGTTTATTGAGGAAAAATGGCAAGTTATATAGAGCTGGTGGGCACCAATTGGTTGCCCGAAATGCAAATGAGATAGAACAGCATGAACCAACCATTGGTGTGGGTGGATCTCTCCCGTTGCCTAGAAACCCAACCACTTCTGGGGAGAATGGTTGGTCATATGATTTCTGAGAAATGGTTTGCTCAGTGAGGAAGTGAAACTTAATGGTTTCCAAGATGGTGGATAGCTCAAGATGGCTTCCGTTTGCCATGCCCGCCACACCATTACAAGTTCAGACGTGGTGTTCACACTTCATAGGTATAAAGTAATAGTTGCAAGAGGACATTTTAATCCTCTTAGGATTTTTAAATCTAAGAATTATATGTATCACATATACAAATAAGCAAACTTGTAGATATTTATAAAAGAAACATAAAAATCTGTGGTGTATATTTATTTCCTGCTTACTGTACAAGTAGAAATAGTAGAAAATGATACTGTTCATTCTGGATTAATCTCTTGGAACTACACTAGACTTCTTAAAAAAAAAAAATCTATTTCCCCACCTGTAAGATAAGAATGGTTTATATAGCAATTGGGCCCTGAACTCACACATGGCCAACTGTGGCTCGATTCCTAGACCTGGCAGTTTCCTTTCTCACTTTCCCTTTCTCTCTCTCTCCCTGGTACAATTAAAAAATATTAATAGATAAAATTAAACAAAATAATTCTAAAAAAAGTTGTTATATATGTGTGTGTGTGTGTGTATGTGTATGTATATGTGTGTGTGTGTGTGTGTGTGTGTATAAACTGAAGTGTGAGACCTGCAATAGCAGGTGCCATGCTTGTCCTAATCAATGTATTCTTAGCATTTAACACAACGTTTTGGAACATAAGAATGGATGGAAGGAAGAAAGGGATATAAAGAGAAAGGACACAAATGCATGGAGGTGTGAGACTGCCCAGCACAGCACCTGGCCCACTGAAGGCTCTTGAGAAGTGTTAGTTCTCATCCTGCCTTCTGGTTTCTTGGTCTAGTGACATACTGCATTATGTAGCTTTATGGAGAGGAAACAAACACTCACATTGTTAAATATTGTTTCATTTCTCAGGGAGCCATGACATAAAGGGTGGGAAGGAGTTTCCCCAAAATAGGCTCAATGTCTCCCTAGCCTGTAGTCTGTGAAGCGTTGTGTGGCCTTGCACCCTCCAGCCTGCTCGATCCTGCTGCTCCTTCTCCTCCGGGGACTGGCAGCTCACTGCCTAGGACTGCCAAATGCAAAGTACCAGGTCCAGTCGGCAGCTCCACTTTTCTTACTATCTTCTACACCTTTCTTCTTAGCCTCCTGCCTGCCCCGTGCCTCCTCCGCCCACTGCCTGGTCTCCTACCTCTCACTGAATCCCAGTAACCTGCTCTGGGAGAGCCTGCATCGTGGAGTCTCCCTCCCATTGCGGTCCCAGTGAGTGTTACTGTGAACGCTGTGGACCTATCAGGGGCCCTAAAACCAAATAGCTCCACCCGTTAATAAACAGTGCTGTGGACACTAACACATGTAGGGCAGTGCTAAGACACCATGTGGGGGATTCACTCTCACACACATGTTTTTTTAGCTGCATTTATTTGTTTGTTTATTTATTTTAATTTGACTACAGAGAGAGGAAAAGTGAGAAAGGAAGCCACCAGGTCCAGGACTTGAACCGCAGTTGGCCATGTGAGAGTCCAGCGCCCTTAACCACCATGCCAACTGTCAGCCCTATCTTCCACACACTTTATTAAGCAATTGCTATGTGCTGGGTACTGTGTTTGGCTGGAGCTGGAGTGGTGAATAAGGCAGAGTCCATCTCTCCTCTGACGGAGCTGGAAGTCTAGTGGGGCTTGCATAGTAAAGAAATAACTGTGGGGCCAGAAGATGGCATAATGGTTATATCACTGGACTCCCACATGGCTGACCATGGTTTGAGTCCCATACCCGGTAACTTCAAAATCACTCCAGGCACATGTGCGTGCGTGCCCAAGATCCCAACAAGAGAATGGAGGAGAAGGGATTGTGGTGTGGCCATCCCCTCTGGGGGATGGTGATTTCTCACTTTCCCTCTCCCTGTCTGTCTGTCTCTGGTGAGTGGTTGTGCCCTAAGGCAAAAACCTCTAAAAATAAATAAGTAAATAAAATAAATACGTAATTCCAAGTTAAATGCATTGAGAAGGAAACGTGCAGCCCTTTCATCTCCATAACAGGGAGATGCCGACTCATCCTGGAGGTTTCTCTAAGTGTTGTCTTCATCTATTCAGGCTGCTATTAGGAAATACCAAAGACTGGGTGCCTTATAAACAGCAGAAATATGTTCCTCACAGTTCCGGAGGCTGGGAAGTCCAGGATCCAAGTACTACCGAATTCAGCGTCTGAGGAGGACCTGCTGTCTGGTTCACAGGACGGCACCTTTTCGTGGCCTCACATGGTGAGAGGAGTGGGTGAGGCAGCTCTCTGGGGCCTCTTTCACGAGAACACTGGTCCCACTCATGAAGCCTCTGTCCTCATGACTGAATCACCACATGTCCCAGCTCCTGATCCCATCATGGTGGTGGTTAGGTTTCGTCATACGGATTTTCGGAGGGCACAGCCATTCAGACCCAGCATTGAGAGAGTGAAGGTCAGTGTAGAGAGCTAAGGGAAGAGCCATGAGAAAGAGGAAATTGCCTGGTTAAAATAAAAGCCCTTAAGGGACTGGCTCTGTGGCTTAGCGGTTAAGGGAGCTGAGTCCCACATGTTTATGAATAAACAGAGGAAGCAAAGGATTTGTTCCACTGTACGTGGCCTTGGAGATACGTACAAATGCTTTCAAGCTAGGGCTAATTGCTTAGCTTAAAGGCTGATCATGCATTTGTCAAAGAGTCACAAAATAGCCAGATTTAAGAGCAGCTGGATGAGGTCATTTTATCCCCGTCACAGGAGTGAGCGCGGGGAGTGCCTGTGAGGAACCTGAGTGAAGGAGCTGGGGCCCCAGGCCTTACTAGGCTCGTGCTGATCATTTTCGCCTCCATTGCAGAGAATAACAGCAGCGTCACACCCAAGCATTTGCCTGTGCCTGCCAACCGCTGTGCAAAGCACTGTACATGTACCACCCATTGGGCCCTCACAACAACCCTGTAGCAATTACCACCCCTGTGACGGCAGAGAAAACCAAGACCAGGGGTTAAATAACTTGCCCAAGCCACAAAGCTACCAAGAAGTGGAGAGGCTAGGATTTGAACTCCAGCAGATACCAGAGTGCTTCTTTTAACCAGTAAGCTATTTTGTTGTTGTTGTTGTTGTTGTTATTCTTTCTAAGATTTTTGCCATAGGGCATGTGTGCTCATTGGAGAGACAGAGACAGTGAAAGGCAAAGTGAGAAATCATCCTCCTCCGTAGGGGTGGGGGGGATGGGCACGCTGCAATCTCTTCTCCTTCATTATCCTCCTGAGATTTGGGGCACGTGCATGCACATGCCCACTGTGAATTTCAAGCCGCCAGGTCCAGGACTTGAACCTAGGTCGGCCCTGTGGGAATCCAGCACCTTAACCACCATGTCACCTGCTGACCCCAGTAAGCTGTTTTTAAAATCATCTTTATTTAAAAACTGTATATGTAGGGACCAGCAGATGGCATAATGGTTAGGTCACTGGAATCCCAGTTGACAGTGTTTCCTGGCTACCTAAAATTCGCACTCGGTGCATATGTGGTGTGCCTAAGATCCTGAGAGGAGAATGGAGAAGAAGGGATTGCAGCATGGCCATCCCCCTAAAGGGTGATTTCTCACTTTCTATCACTTTCTGTCTCTCCGGCAAGCACCTTACAGCAAAATCTCTCTAAAAACAACTACATATGTATATGATAGGAGAGTTTCTTCTGCTAAAGGCAAAAATATTTGGCCAATCCTGCCTATCAAGTATCCATGCTTCTATTTAATTTTCCTACTCCCCAAAATGATTTGACTGTCTTTAGTATGTCTTTCTACATATTTGAAACAATAAGTGTAAATATGAGCCAGCAGGTGGTATGGTGGTTAAAGCTCTGAATCCAATATGGTGGATTCCATGGTTCAAGTCCTGGACCCAGCGCCTTGAAAAACATTTCTGAGTGCATATGCTTGCAAGCCCAAATCCTGGAAGGAGAGTGGAGGAGAAGGAATTATGGTGTGGCCATCCCCCTCAAGGGTATTTCTCACTTTTCCTCTCTCTCCACCTATCTCTATGGAAAAAAATCTAAAAAATAAATAAATAAAAGAAAAAGGAATTTCAAAAGAAACAACAGGTCAAATATGTTTCCCAGGGCAATCAGCCAGCTTACCTAGGCCTCCAGCACATGTGGAGGCCTTCAGAAAGTTTATGGAAAATTAATATGATCAGAAAACTATACATGGATTTCAATGTTTTTGTGCATGCCAAAGTAAGCTCAGACTTTCATCCCATTGTTCTATGAACTTTTTGAAGTGGTCTCATACAAGGGACTGTAGAGATTGAGGAGAGGTCACATAAAGGATACCCTCCAAGATTAAAACTAAGAAAATTCAGACCATAGATTTTGTTAAAAAAAAGAAAAAAAGAAAGAAAGAAAGAAAAAGAAAGAAAGAAAGAAAGGAAAAAAAAAGAAAAGAAAAGAAATAAATAGCAAAGAAAAGAAAGGGCTGGAGAAGAAATCTGTGGGTGAGAGCAGACAAAAGAACACAGGTTTTTGTAACCATTAACACTGAACAAACGATAGTGTTCAGCAATGCACTCTGGGTAATAAAGCTATCTTTAGAAACACAAGAAAGTGCCAGCTACAAGAGTCAGGAGAGGGCTGACTCAGTGGTGCAGCGGTATTGGACTGCATCAAGCAAGGCCCGATCTACCTGCAAGATCGTGAATTCAGTTCCCTGGTCAACCTGTACACACAGAGCATGCACGCCCAAGACCCTGGCGGGCTGGGAAGCTGCAAAGACCCTAGCGGGCTGGGAAGCTGCAAGAGCGTGTGATATGGGACCTTTTTTCCGGGTGCTTCCTTCCTTCCTTTCTTTCGCCATCTCTCACGCTCATGAAAAAAAGTAATACACATTTTTTAAAAATTTTTTAAGTCAGGAGAGTGGTAACTTCTTTTATTATTTCTTAAAGAATTATTTTATTTAACTTTATTTACTTATTTTTTAAAATTTGATCCAAGAGGATACTTGAGGGCAGGGAGTAAGAAAGCAAGCCTCCAGGTCCAGGACTTGAACCGTGGCTGGCCATGTAGGAGTCCAGTGCCCCTAGCCACCACATCATCTGCCGGCCCTAGAGAGTGGTGACTTCTGATATAAACAGGAAGGGCTTCAGGGATATCTGCCTAAGTTCTGTTTCTCGTCTTTGGTTATAGAAACAAGGTAGTACAACTCGTAACTATTCCATTGGTTTTGTGAGGGGTTCGGTATCTCTATTTTATCTAAGAATGTATACAATTTTTAATAGTAATTCAAAAAATTTTGAGAGGTTTTTGCCTTAGGGTGTGTATGCTCACTGGGGAAAGAGAGACAGAGACAGAGACAGTGAAAAAAAAAGTGAGAAATCACCCCCGGGAGGTGGGAGGGAAGATGGCCACACCGCAATCCCTTCTCTTCCTGGGACCTGGGGCACAGGTACACACGTGCCCAGAATGAGTTCAAGCCACTGGGTCCAGGACTCGAACCATGGCTGACATGTGAGAGTCCAGCAACATAACCATGACACCATCTGCTGGCCCTAATTTTAAAGTAATTTAATACAAACTAGATCATTCATATTATTTGCAAGTATAGAGATGAGCACCAGAAAAAATACCAAGAGCAGTCAAGAGTGATTGTTTCAGGGACCAGCAGTTAGTGTAATGGCAATGTCACTGGACTCCCACGTAGTCGACCGCGGTTCGCGTCCCGGACCCGGTGGCTTAAAACTCACACCAGGCGCGTGTGCGTGCATGCCCAAGATCCCAAGAGGAGAATGGAGGAGAAGAGATTGCGGTGTGACCATCCCCCCTGGGGGGTGATTTCTCACTTTCTGTCTCTATGTCTCTGCCTGCCTGGAAAGCGCACGCACCCTACAGCGAAAACCGCTCCAAAAAAAAAAAAGAGTGGTTGTTTTCAGGGTGTCTGGTAGATTATGGGTAATGCATGCCTATATTTCATCATAAATTTTTTGGTGCTATTTGAGTTTTTAAATTGCATGTGTATAATATCTTGATAAAATATTAATTTTTAAAATAAAATAAACTAGGGGTAATAAAACTTATTTGCAGGACTGTTGATAGGCATTAATAATGAACAGAGAGCACCCAGCATGTCTTCCAGCAGGTCCTCAGTATGGGTTATGATTATATTTTTGTCTCCCAAATCAAGCCATGGGATAGAAAAATATGTCCAGGAATCTCCAGCACTGACTGACATATAGTCTGCACTCCATAGCTCCGTTTATTAAATGAGTACGTGAACACAGGAGTTTATTTATCAGATTCAAAGTATTTTCTTTTTTTCACATTTTATTGATTCACCAAAGATCTTAATTAACCTAAATACTTTCAATAGCAAGCACAGCTGATATAGATATATCTATGAACACAAGTCTGACTTTAGGCGTAATCCTCAGTGAGTAAAGTGAACATACTATAAAGTAGCACCTAGCTGGGGCTGTATAGTTTACTGCAGTCATTAAAGAGGTATTTTTAATGCATTTTTTAATTTCAAGAGAAACAGTTTTAGCTTTAATACATCAAACTCAAAAAATGTTAAGAGAAATTTTCTTAAGACTTAAAGCCAGAAAAAAGGTTAGGATTTCATTCAAATAGTAGGTAGATGACCTGTCAACAGTTCAAGAGAAGACAGAAATCCTTAAATACGGAAGATAAAACATAGAAGAAAATCAGTAATGTTTTAGTCAAAAGTCATAAAATTTTATTTCACCAATTCAGTCTCATGTAATTAATCTCTCTTCTACTGAATTTGCGGTGTTCCTGTGGTCTGATCTTTCCGTTTAAACTCTGGAACTTAACATTCAACTCTGGACTTGTCCCTATCATTACCAATGCCCTTGTTAGTTTCTTCATCTTCTGGGATACCAATTGGGCACTTAATAGTATCTAGTATTACTCATATATTATTCTCTTTTGGGGGGGAGTTATTTTCTCAGTCTTTTTGATGAATTTTTCAAAGTCAGAGGTTCTATCTTCTACATCTGAGATTCGATCTTCTGCATGATCTAATCTGAATCACAGCCTTCATCTCTAACGATTCTGTTTGATTCTTTTTTTTTGGAGAGTTTTTTGCTGTAAGGCGTGTGTACTCACCAGAAAGACAGAGAGACAGAAAGTGAGAAATCACCGCTCCCCCCCACCACCACCCCGGGGGAATAGCCATGCCGCAATCCTTTCTCCTCTGTTCTCCTCTCGGGATCTTGGGCATGCACGCACATGCACCCAGCGTGAGTTTTAAGCCACCAGGTCTGGGACTCGAACCATGGTCAACTACATGGGAGGTCCAGCAACATAGCCATTACTCCAACTGTTAGTCCCAACTGTTTGATTCTTTTTTATGGTGTGTATTTTCTCTATTAGATGGGGGAAGAACTTCCTCACCTCCTGGAACTTGGTGTCTCTTTTCTTCCTGCCTCTTCTGGACTTCCTTCCTTGTCTCTATTCTCTTGCATCTCTGTTAGCTTTGTTACTATGAATATTTTACCTTCTTTATCTGACATTTCCACCAGTTCCCTTGTATTGTCTGTGGAGGATAAGATATTCTTTTCCCCTAGGGAAAAGATATTTTCTTGGTTGCTCATATTTCTTGTGCCTCTGTGGTGGTTTCTGGTCATCTGATGGGTTATATGTTTTTCCCTAGTTTTTAGCGTTAAATCTGAGCATTAGTGGGCATGCAAAAGGAGGTGACCTGCACTGTCTGGGTCGATCTGGGGAGCTAGAGGGTGAAGTCTGGACAGGTCTTCAGTGGTTTTAATCCAGATTCAAAGTATTTTCAACATAAAAAAATTTCCTAGCAAAGCCTTGCTAGTTTTAGCTATGAACCAATGAGAAATACCAAATCATATGAAGGCATTTACCACTAGATCTGGGGAGGCATTTGAATTTATAAGATATTTTGAAATGGGGCTAGCAAGTGGCATAGTAGTTAAGGCATTGGACTGACCACGTTTTGAGTACCTGACCTGGCAGCTTAAAACTCATGCCAGGTGTGTGTCCAAGATCTCAAAAGGAGAATGGGGGAAAAGGGATTGCAGCATGGCCACCCACCCTACAAGGGGTGGTTTTTCACTCTGTCTCTTTCTCCACCTCTCTAGTGAATGCATGCTCCTTATAGCAAAAAATATTTTTTTAAAAAAATGAAAGATATTTCAAAAGAATATAGCTCCAGCAGATGGTGTAATGGTTACATTGCTGGTCTCACACATAGTCAACTGCAGTTCGAGTCCCAGACTGGGCGGCTTAAAACTCACACCAGATGCGTGTGTGTGAGTGTCCATATTCTGAAAGGAGAATGGAGAATAAGGGATTGTGGTGTGGCCATCCCCCCAGGGGATGATTTCTCACTTTCTGTCTCTCTGTCTTTCTCTTTTTCTGCGGTGAGCACGCGTGCCCACTAGTAAAAAAATCTAAAAACATCTCTCAAGAAATAAACGAATATAGCCCCTCCACACATTAATAATTAAAAAGAAAAATATGATCAAACTCTAAACCATAAAGTCAACATGTATACTAAAATTGTTTTTTAAATTTTAATTTAATTAATTTATTTGTATACTAAAATTGTTAAAGCTGTGTGTTGCCCACTCCACCCCACCCTGATTGTGTTCTCAATTAGTAACATGTTTATAAAGAAAAGAACGGAGGACCAGCAGTTAGCATAATGGCTATGTCACTGGACTCCCACATAGTTGACCGCAGTTCGAGTCCCGGACCCGGTGGCTTAAACTCACGCCGGGCACATGTGCATGCGTGCCCAAGATCCTGAGAGGAGAATGGAGGAGAAGGGATTGTGGCATGGTCATCCCCCCTGGGGGGTGATTTCTCGCTTTCTGTCTCTCTGTCTCTCTCTGTCTGACTGGCAAGTGCACGTCTGGGGAGGCATTTGAATTTATAAGATATTTTGAAATGGGGCTAGCAAGTGGCATAGTAGTTAAGGCATTGGACTGACCACGTTTTGAGTACCTGACCTGGCAGCTTAAAACTCATGCCAGGTGTGTGTCCAAGATCTCAAAAGGAGAATGGGGGAAAAGGGATTGCAGCATGGCCACCCACCCTACAAGGGGTGGTTTTTCACTCTGTCTCTTTCTCCACCTCTCTAGTGAATGCATGCTCCTTATAGCAAAAAATATTTTTTTAAAAAAATGAAAGATATTTCAAAAGAATATAGCTCCAGCAGATGGTGTAATGGTTACATTGCTGGTCTCACACATAGTCAACTGCAGTTCGAGTCCCAGACTGGGCGGCTTAAAACTCACACCAGATGCGTGTGTGTGAGTGTCCATATTCTGAAAGGAGAATGGAGAATAAGGGATTGTGGTGTGGCCATCCCCCCAGGGGATGATTTCTCACTTTCTGTCTCTCTGTCTTTCTCTTTTTCTGCGGTGAGCACGCGTGCCCACTAGTAAAAAAATCTAAAAACATCTCTCAAGAAATAAACGAATATAGCCCCTCCACACATTAATAATTAAAAAGAAAAATATGATCAAACTCTAAACCATAAAGTCAACATGTATACTAAAATTGTTTTTTAAATTTTAATTTAATTAATTTATTTGTATACTAAAATTGTTAAAGCTGTGTGTTGCCCACTCCACCCCACCCTGATTGTGTTCTCAATTAGTAACATGTTTATAAAGAAAAGAACGGAGGACCAGCAGTTAGCATAATGGCTATGTCACTGGACTCCCACATAGTTGACCGCAGTTCGAGTCCCGGACCCGGTGGCTTAAACTCACGCCGGGCACATGTGCATGCGTGCCCAAGATCCTGAGAGGAGAATGGAGGAGAAGGGATTGTGGCATGGTCATCCCCCCTGGGGGGTGATTTCTCGCTTTCTGTCTCTCTGTCTCTCTCTGTCTGACTGGCAAGTGCACGCGCCCTATAGCAAAAACCTCTCTAAACAAAGGAAAAAAAAAAAAAGAACGGAATGGGGAAATCACTTTACAGCAGCGAAGCCTGCAGACACCAGCTTGGACCCAGCAGACCAAGGACACTATCACCAGCGATGGTCACGCTGGCGTCAGGCACCCCTGATTTGATGCGAGCAGAAGGGAACCCCCTTCTGAGGAATTCTTTCCAACTCAGCCTCATCACGTGAAAAACATCAGATAAACCCAAACTAAAGGACATTCTAGAAAATGCCCAAACAATACTTCACAAAACTGTCAAGGTCATGAAAGATGAGAAGAGGCTGCAAAACCATCCTGTTCCAGGCAAGACTAAGAAGGCACAGCAGCTAAATGTCATGCAGTGTCCTGGATTGGATCTTTGGATGGAAAAAAAAAAATAGTGAAAAACACTGGTAAAATCTGGACTCAAGTCTTCAGTTTAGTTCATTACAATGTGTCATGTTGGTTTCTTAGTTTTAACAGATGTACCTAGGTAACGTAGACATTAACATTAGAGGAAATGAGCTAAAGGTAGGAAAAAACTACTATCGTTGCAACTGTTACAGGTAGCCATTACGAGCAGACCCAATATGCCAACCAAGGGGACACCTAACACATCAATCGCTGTTGCCAGGGATCACAGCTATTAATAGGTCCCTGGCACTAAGAGAGAGGTTATCTACTTTTATTACCAAAGCTTTTTTCAAAAACCTAGACAGGGCCACTAGTTTCCCTCCTGCCAATCTGCATATGCACACAAGAATTCCCCGGGCATTTGGTTGACATCCTGCTTCCCATGCCGGGCAGTGAACTAAGATGAGCAGAATCACCCCTCTGCGCATGCTCGAGCCTTTGGAGTCCACACTGGGCATGGTAACAGGCCAATCAGATTCCTTACCTGAAAAAGTAGGCAGGCACAACTAAAAGCCTGCGAATTCAAAGGAGCTGACTATAGTGGCAGACCTCCCCTGCTAAATATTCATGACAAGACCCCCCTGATAGATGTAACAACCCCAGCAGGTGGCATGGTGGTTAAGGGCACTGGACTCCGAAAAGGCCAACCATGACTGGAGGAGTCTGACCCGGCGAGGCCCCAGGATCTGTCTGAGCCCACCGACCTTTGAGCTCTGCTTTTGGTCAGATCAACACGTTGGCAAGGCCACCATTGTGCGCCCCCTGACCTTGGAACAAAGCTTGGGTCAATTAGCATGTCAGCAAGGCTGTTTGCTATTTGCTCCAGAAACTGTGGCAGCCTCACTGGGAAACGACCCCCCTCTGGCTCCCCAATATACTACTATAAAATAATTACATAGCTCTCTTATACATCCTGAGTATACGATAAAATCTTCCAGGAAGTCCTCCCGACTGCTCCCCTTTGCTCTGATCACTTACTATTAATTACAATGCTTTATCTCCATGGTCACAATAAAGGGTGGGCTGAAATTCTTTCTAGGCAGAAGTAATCTTAACCTTTAGAAAGCCCTTCAAAATACATTTAAGGTAAACTTAATCCTTTCTTCGTAAAATAGGATTAGGCTTCCCAGTAATCACAAGATGGCTGCTGCGCCGCATCAGCTGATAATCATCTCTGCTTACCGGAACCGCTTTCCCGAAACTGCATTCCATGGAGACCCACCTACAATTGCGGAACTGCACTAGACCCACCCTTAATCCAATCCTGAATAGAATCTATGTTCCCTATTCTTAAAACTTTATGAGCTGATCATTGAAACACTAGTCCCTCTCCCTTTACTTGCATGTAACACGTTTTCAATAAAACGCACGATGATTCCTAGCAGTTGTCACTCCTCAGAGAATGATCTCTGAGGGGTGTCCGGCAAAGGACGTGCATAAAAAGGCATTGAGGCCTCTGCCTTCTGTTCACCTTCGCCACTTTCGTCGAGATAACCCACCCACGCCGAGGCTGGACCCCGGCACATGACCATCGTTCGATTCCCAGACCTGGAAGCTTACTTTCTCATTTTCCCTCTCTCTCTCTTGTTCTTGCTCTGTCCCTCTCTGATCAAATTAAAATAAATAAATAAGTTAAACATGCTTTAAAATAAATAAGTATAAATAAAAATGAAGTAACAACCCCATTCCTAGCATAATTGTCCTCTAAAGTTGCTGACTCACATGACTTTCTTGCGTGGGGTGTATTTTTTTTTTCCTGTTTGAATCATCACTTTTCTATTTTAAAAAGCCTTTTTCCTATTTTGTTTGTGTTTGTGGCTTCATTTTGTATCTCAGGGTAGGTCTCAAACCTTAGAGGCCTTGACCCAAAGAACTGACTATTTTACAGACCACAGCTCAGTTTCCCTATCTGATAATACAACTTTTCTGGAAATGAAGTTATTCTAAAATTTCAAAATCGTTTTTGCCTTCCCATCATGTTAGGACACCTAGAAGATACGATCAACAAGGAACAGTCCCTCACCAGACACTAAACGTGTTGGTGTCGTGATCTTGGACTTCCAGCCTCCAGAACTGTACCTTCATAAACATTTTCATCCATGATAACCAACCACCCCTCCCCCGATACACACATTGATTCATCTCAGAAAACACGTTACACTAGGCTCTTTCGTGAAACAACTTCTCATCATGAATTGAGAGGAATGTTAGAACACATATTAGAAATATCTGCTTATGATTTCATATAAGAAATTATTTAACTAGATCATCTAGCTTTATAAATATGAATACATTTGCTTTTTATACCTAAGATATTCCAAATATTTCAAATAAAAGCCTAAAATGTTTTAAATTTATTATTTTAAAGCTGCCTTTTAGATTCTCTTACTGCAAAAATATTAAAACACATGCAGATACACACACAAATAACAACTAAATCACTCATGTGGGAGAGAGACCATACTTTCCAGGTTCTTCTACTTGGAACTTCCAAAGTTTGGTTCATTTTGGCCTTGGGACAATCCAAAAGATGACATCAGTTCACCTTGCAGTTCCTTTAATTCCTTTCATTTCAGGAAATGGTAATTCTCCTTCATAGCTGAATTCCTGAATTGTACAGGTCAACCAACATGAAGTAAAACCAAGAAGGGAAGAGGTTTGCAGGGTGAATCTGACCTGCTCAAGACCATGTAAGAAGCCCAGTGTGACCACAGCAGAGGGAGAGGAAGGGGATGTCAGGACAGAAGTTAGGTCCATGTGAGGCCACGGCTTGCAAGAGCTACTTCAGTGAGAGGCCACTGGAGGACAACCACTAAGCAGAACCTGTCTGACCAACCTGAGTCAAAGGTCCCGCTACCCTCTGATGTGACCCCTGAGAAGGACCCTGCCCAAAATGAATCAGCTGTGCTTATTCATGAGGAAACCCAGACAAACTCAAATGAAGTAGTGTTTCATAAATTACTGGCCAGCATGCTTCAAAACTAACAATGTTGGGCGTCAGCAGGTAGCGTAGTGGTTAAGGTGCTGGATTCCCACCTGGTCGACCACAGGTCAAATCCTGGACTCAGTAGCTTGGAACCCATGCCGGCGCATGTGCATGCATGCCCAAAATCCCAAGAGAATGGAGGAGAAGGGATTGTAGTATAAACATCCCATGGGGGTGGGGGAAGAGGGGAGAGAGGTGATTTCTCACTCTCTGTCTCTCTATGGCTCTCTAGCAAGCTCACATGCCCTATAGCAAAAACCTCTCAAAAACAAAACGAAACCTAAAAAGTTTAATTATCTAGACCAGACCTGCAATTCATTTCAAGAATTTCAAGAATTAGTTTGCCACGTATGCCATTTTCATGAGATTAGGAAGACATATTGATAATTGGTGAGATTAATTTGCGTCTCTATTCATCAGGGACACTAAATGCATTTATATCGTCTTCATATTCTGACAAAATGTCATTTTAAAGCACGAGGGCACAATTACTGTTAAAAATGCCAGGGCGGGGCTACACAGGGGCGTGTGGTGAAGTAGCACTCTGTGATGCTGGGATTGCGGCATGGTCATCCCCCCTGGGGGGTGATTTCTCGCTTTCTGTCTCTCTGTCTCTCTCTGTCTGTCTGGCGAGCACATGTGCCTTATAGTGGAAAACAAAACAAAACAAAACAAAAAACCTCTCCAATAAAAAAAATTTTAATTAAAT
Organism: Tupaia belangeri chinensis; assembly: GCF_000334495.1. Taxonomy (NCBI): domain Eukaryota; kingdom Metazoa; phylum Chordata; class Mammalia; order Scandentia; family Tupaiidae; genus Tupaia; species Tupaia belangeri. The sequence continues at coordinate 1,051,095 of NW_006203463.1, read as the reverse complement.
AAAAATAAAAATATAAAAGCAAGCCACCTGGTCCTGAACTCGTACCATGGTTGGCCTTGTGGCAGTCCAGCACCTTAACCACCACACCACCTGCTGGCTCTCATTTCAAAATAAAGATATATAAGAAACCCCCCCAGGCTGCTGTGCCATGAATGAATTGGAGGGAGCAAGAAAGAGGTTGATACAGACAGGCAGGAAGGTGCACTGGGCTAGGGTGCTGGCAATGGTATTGCTTAATGAACGTCTATATGGTTAATGGATGTCTAGATGGCTGACTTACGTAGATGAGCCTGGGGAAGGAGGGAAACGAGCGATTTTATCTACACTTGCCATTGTCACAATTTACATACTCTTTCTGATTAGTCTAATAGCACAATGCTGTAAAATCACCATATGCATAAATGTAGTAAGTATCATCACTAAAACGATGATTCCCAATTCCATACTAATAGCTGGTTTCTATGCCAGGGTCTGTGGTTCAGTTAATGCGGGTGAGGCCTAGACAACTGTGGCATTATTCGTGGTGGTGGTGGTGGTGTGAGGTGCTCCCTGCTGGTTCTGATGCACAGTCAGATGGAGAACCACTGCTCCAGGAGTACTCTGAGTTTGGATTCCAGAATCAAACGGCTGCATTTTGCCTCCTCCAGTTTTTCAGAGCAAACCAAGTGGGTTCGATGCAGGAATTGAATGACAGACAAACAAGATTATTCAAGAGATCTTAAAGGCAAAGCAAGGGGTCGTGTCATCTCTTTCATCAAGGACTGTAAGACCATAGCTTCTTAAGTTCTCTTTCCAAGTCCTACTACATTTCAACTTCATTTTTAGTCTCAAGAATAGCAAAATAAACTTTATAGCATTTGCAATTTATATCATGTGACTTTGGTAACAAATACAAACAACTACAAACCAAAAGAAAACATTTCAGGAAGAAGACAAATTTCAAAATTGGACCAGTTGGAAATTCTAGCCCCTGTTGCAAGGGCAACAATGGAAAAGCACACACTATCAACTTTCAAACTTCTCTTGGGCCAAGGATAGAATTCCAAGCACCATATGAGGACAGACATCAATCACATTATACTGTCTTCCAGTAATCTTAAATTATCTCTCAAATTATTATCCCCCAAGGGGCATGGGCAAGTGCAATTCCTTCTCCTCCATTCTCCTCTTGGGACTTTGGGCATGCATGCCCTTGCCCCCGGCATGTTTCTCAAGCTGCGGGTTGGGACTCAGACCAGCAGCCTTAACTACGAGTTAACTGGCCTCCCAAGGAGGGAAGCCTATCAAGTTTCTGAATGGCTCAGAGAAGGGATGGTCAGCCTGCTACATGTTCGGTTCCAGAGTCTATGTGCACAGCATAAATGTTAAACTAAAAAAATCTCCTTGGGCATTTATAAAACCAGATCATTCTAGAATTCACTGTTAGTTTTTGCTCCGAATGATTGAATGAGTCCCTCTAATTTCCTCATGTCCTTTCCCTGGAGGAATTCAGCATTTGCACATAGCCACAACTGACCCTGCTGAGCCTCCGAGTGCAAATCCTTCCTGACCTAGGGGGAAAGTCTGAAGTTTAAAAATACTGTGTTGGGTAAATTCTCTATACAAGGTAAATGATGTATAGCATATATTTTTTAAGTATATAAAAAAATATATAAACACATCAAACCAAAAAAGTGCTGTTTGGGGCTAGCAGGTGGTGTGGTGGTTAAGGCAGTGGACTCCCCCATGGCTAACTGTGGTTCAGGTCCCAGATCTAGTGGCTTGCTTTCTCACTTTCCCTTTCTCTCTCTCTCTGTCTCTCCCTTTGGTCAAGTTTAAAAATAACAAGAATGAGGATGAATAAAAATAAATTAAATAGTTCTTTAAAAATGTTCTTTGCGGGACCAGCAGTTAGCATAATGGCTATGTCGCTGGACTCCCACATAGTCGACTGCAGTTCGCGTCCCGGACCCGGTGCCTTAAAACCCATGCCGGCCGCGTGTGCATT
>NW_006203463.1:1001486-1048822 GCF_000334495.1 Tupaia belangeri chinensis | reverse complement strand
CCCGAGAGGAGAATGGAGGAGAAGGGATTGCGGCATGGCCATCCCCCCTGGGGGGTAATTTCTCGCTTTCTGTCTCTCTGTCTGTCTGGCGAGCGCACACACCCTATAGCAAAAACCTCTACCAAAAAAAAAAAAATGCTCTTTGCACAAGAGACATAGGGACAAAAATATCCATTGCAAGGTTGCTGATAGAAGCAAAAAACAAAAAACTCTATATGTTCTTCAAATTAGGGTAAATTCCTTAGTACAGAATTATATGCAGTGATTTTTTTTGTAAAAATGAAGTAGCTCTGGTATAGAAAGATCTTCCTCACTATTAAGTCGAGGGTGATCCAGGTAGTGTGGTGAATAAGGCAATTGGATCCTAGATGGCCAACCTGATAGTTCAAGTCTCAGACCTAGCAGCTTAGAAAACATGAGATGACACGACCCCTTGCTTTGCCTTTAAGATCTCTTGAATAATCTTGTTTGTCTGTCATTCAATTCCTGCATCGAACCCACTTGGTTTGCTCTGAAAAACTGGAGGAGGCAAAATGTGTGTGTGCGTGTGTGTGCGTGTGTGTGTGCGTGTGTGTGTGTATGTGTGGGCGTGTGTGTGCACGTGTGTGCGCGTGTGTGTGTGTGTGCGTGTGTGTGCGTGTGTGTGTGCGTGTGTGTGTGTCCCAAGCCCCAGGAGAATGGAGAGGAAGGGCGGCAGCATGGCCATCTTCCCTGGGAGGCGCGTGTTGCTCAGTTGCTTTCTCACTTTTCCTCTCTGGTGAGCACACGCACCCTACCAAAAAAAAAAAAAAAAAAAAAGAGAAGACTATTAAGTTGTTAAAAAGGGAGGTTGCAGATTAAATTTTAATATAGTTATGTTTTTAAAATTCAAGCTAAACACACACGTGCATAGTTATATATTAGCAAAATATGCATGTCTAAAAGTCTAGAGACCTTCTGTACATTGTCACTAGTAGTTATCTTTGGGGAAGAAGGTGTAATAGAAAAGTAGAGGAGAACTTCCCATCTTCCTTCTGTCTAACTGGATATTTATGAATTTTTACGTGGAATCATGATTTGTGCATCAGTTCTGTAATTTTTTTTAAAAGTGTATAAAAGTTGAATGTAGAAAAATGGCAAAAAAAAAAATGAAGATTCTTTTTTGTTCCATTTGTCTAATTGTGGACAATGAGCATTTACTACTATTATTTACTTTTTTTTTTTTTTTTTTTTTTGCCATAGAGCACATGTGCTTGCCAGAGAGAGACAGAGACAGTGAGAGGGAGAGTGAGAAACCACCCCCTAATGGAGACAGCCATCCCTTCTATGCTATTCTTCTTCTGGGATTCTGGGCATGCACGAACACATGCCTGGTATAATCCCCAAGCTGCCACGTCTGGGACTTGAACTGTGGTCAACCATGTAGGAGTCCAGCGCCCCAATCACCATGCCACCAGTGGCCCCATTGCGTTTATTTTTAATGGACTACAAAACTATTTTATTTTGTTTTTTCCTTTTTGACCAGAAGGTACATTTGTTGCCAGAGAGTGACAGAGAGACAGGCAGAGAGGGAGAGGTGGGATACGCCCCCTCAAGGAGGCGTGGTCACAGAACAATCTCTTCATTTCTCAACCCTGCTGGGATCTGGGGCACACGCACATGCCCTGCATGTTTTCCAAGCCACTGGGGCTGGGGACTGAACTGTGTGAGATCCAGCTCCCCCAACCACGAAGTCTCAGGCTGGCCCCAAAAGTGTTATTTTGGGTTTGTTTTTTTCAATTTGCCAGAGGGTATGTGTGCTCCTTGAGGAGAAAGAGAGAGAGAAAATGAGCCGTCAAGAAAGCACTCCCTGTGGGGCATGGACACACCACAATCCCTTCTCCAATCTCCTCTCGGGATTTTAGGCACACATGCACACGGGCCTAGCATGTTTCTCAAGCTGCCAGGTGGGACTTGAACCATGCAGTCAGCCATGTGAGATCCAGTGGCCTTAACTAACATGCCACCAGCTGGTCCGCCTCCCAGGCGAGCCTACGTCTGTGCCTCTGGAAGCACAGGCTGCCCCTTGCCGAGCCCCATGGCAGGCGCCCAAGGAAGGGCTGCGTGGGGTAAGACTCTGTCCTTCAGGAAGTGCAGGGCCACCGCTTGCAGAGAAAACGCTGACTTGGATGCCAGCCGGAGGATCAGCTCCCAGGGTGACATTTCTCCGAGGCTAATAGAGGAAAAGGTTGCTGCTCAAAGGGCAAGAATTACAACTTGGAATCAGCTTTTTCTGCAGTCCCTTTCTGCTGACCAAAACATCACCCATCTAAGCCCCAAACTCCAACCTGCAGATTTCATTGCCCTAGAAAAAAATGGAGGTGTTAAAAAGCTAACTTTAGAATTGGGCCAAAGCAGAGAACGCAAGAAATCCAAAGATCCGAAGGAGTGATGGCACCTTCAAAAAATTTTTTTTGAAAAATTAAACACTCTAAGTACAGTATCTTCTTTTATTTCTTAAATCAACCTTGGCAACTTCACTTACTCCTATTTTATTTTATTTTTTTGCTATAGGGCGTGTGCACTCGCCAGACAGACAGAGAGAGACAGAGAGACAGAAAGCGAGAAATCACCCGCCGGGGGGAATGGCCACGCCACAATCCCTTCTCCTCCGTTCTCCTCTTGGGATCTTGGGCACGCACGCACATGTGCCCGGCATGAGTTTAAGCCACCGGGTCTGGGATGCAAACCGCAGTAGACTACGTGGGAGTCCAGCGACATAGCCATTACGCTAACTACTGGTCCCCACTTACTCCTATTATTTATTTATTTATTTATTTGGAGAGGTTTTTGCTATAGGCCGTGTGCACTCACCAGAAAGACAGAGACAGAAAGACAGAAAGCGAGAAATCACCCCCACCCCCAGGGGGGATGGCCACACCGCAATCCCTTCTCCTCCATTCTCCTGTCAGGATTGTGGGCACACACGCACACATGCCTGGCATGAGTTTAAGCCACCGGGTCCGGGACTCAAACCACGGTCGACCACATAGGAGTTCAGCGACATAACCGTTACGCTAACTGCTGGTCCCACTTAAATACGCGGATACGTGGAAGATCGGACTGGGATCACTACACTCAGCTAGGCCAGGCCAGACACTGAGTTAATAACCAAGTGACAGCTAACCCTTTCCGACCTGCTGCATTCGGCCTCGTGCATACCCAGTGCACTGCCCGTGGTGACAGGTCTCGTGGCATGTGCTCGACATCCTTCATCTCACATAACCCTCGCCACTCGCCACCCTTAGACGCAGGTACCATTTCCCTATATTACGGGTGAGGAAACCGAGCCCAGTCAGGTACACACAGCTGGCAAGTGGCAGAGTCTGCATTTAAACTGTTCTTTTATATCAAAGCCTGTGCTCAGGGCCCAGCCACGGTGCAGAAAGCAGGAGGGCACCAGAGGATGGTGACTGGGGTGGAATGGAAGACCCGGGTTCAGTCCCGGCCAAAGCCAACAGGGCAGGTGTGGTGGGGCTCTCCAGTGGTTCTAGCCACCGGGGAGGCCGGGGCAGAAGGATCACAGAAAGACTGGGCCAAAATGCCGCTGCCCTCCTCCTCCTCCCTCCTCACTCGCACTCTCTCACAGGAAAAAAAAAAAGAAGAAGAAAATCTATGCTTTTAACAGCTGTATTATTTGGGGAAAAATTATTATTATTTGCGAGCAGGCACATGAGCTTGGCAGAGAGAGACAGAGACAGGGACAGTGAGGAAGCATCCCCTGTGAGGCATGGTCACGCCTCAATCTCTTCTCCATCTCTCCCTCCTTTTGGGATTTGGGGCACACATACACACATGCCTGGCATGTTCTGTGAGCCGCCATGTCTAAGACTCAAACCGCGCAGTCAACCGCATGGGATCCAGCTCACGTAACCGCCACGCCGCAGGCTGGCCCAACATTCATTCTTTAAGATGGACAAACGCTTACTTCTAAATCACCTCATCATTGTACCTGAGCTTTGCACCAGGGAACCTGGCAGTCAGATTGAAGGGCTCTGAGAAAGCCTCTCAGAAAGTCCCAGCCTCGGAGTGACCCCACTGAGCAAAGTTCTGTGCATGAACCTGGTCGAATCCCTTAACAAACACACTGGGCCCTTGTGTGTGTGTGGGTGTGGGTGCTCTAAATCCTGATGGGACAGTGAGATGGAGACAGGAGACACACACTAAGCCACATTCGGAGGTAATTTCTCTCTTCTCTCTTTCTCTGTCTCTCACCTGTGCCCTCTGGCAATACGGAAAAAGGAAGAGGAAGTCCCAGCCTCAGTTTTGTCATCTCTAGCTGGGTTTGATAACGAGGGACCCTAGCTCACAGAGCTGTTTGAGAGCCCATTGAGGATCTCACGTAAAGTACTTCACTTACTCTCTACAAATAGTAATTGCTCAATAAATGTGTGCTAAAACTAAGTAATGTGTGTGTTGAAGATGCTGGACTCTCACATGGCCAACCACAGTTCAAGTCCCTGACCAGGTGGCTTGAAAATCACACTAAGCACATATGTGTGCATGCCCTAACTCCCAGGAGGACAATGGAAAAGGGACTGCAGCATGGCCATTCCCTCTTGGGCAGGGGGAGGGATTTGTTACTTTCCCTCGCTCCAGTGCACCCACACACTCCATGGCAAAAAAGAAAGCATGCTCGTACTTGCCAAAGAGTATCAGTAAATTCGTCAATGGTATTAGTTCACCAGTATAGCTGGAAAACACCTAGCAGAAATCCGGATCTGAGTCGTGAGACACTGAACACCAGACAGGCAAGTCCTGATGAAAAATAAGGCAGGAGGGACCAGCAGTTGGTGTAATGGCTATGTCGGTGGACTCCCACGTAGTCGACCGCAGTTCGAGTCCTGGACCCGGTGGCTTAAACTCACGCCGGGTGTGTGTGCGTGTGTGCCCAAGATCCCGAGAGGAGAATGGAGGAGAAGGGATTGCAGCTTGGCCATCCCCCAGGGGGGTGATTTCTCACTTTCTGTCTCTGTGTCTCTCTCTGTCTTTTTGGTGAGTGCATACGCCTTATAGCAAAAAAAACTCTCAAAAAAATAAATAAGGTAGGAGAAAAAGTCTGGGTCACAGCCCCTAGGTCTCAGTGTGTACTGCTTGGGGTGAAGAGGGCACAGTCCCTGCAAACACGAGCCCCCCACTACAGGGACTCTAAAGGAAGCTGATGCCTGAAACTTTGTGATCCAGGATCCCAGAGCCGGCAAGTCCACCGACTTCAAGGTATCACTTGGCATGGCCGAACTCCCACTGGTGATGCTGAAGGAGGCAGGTGAGAAGGAGGGAAGGTGGGAAGGCAGGGGCTGGCAGAACAAGCCACTTCTTCCCTCCTCTCCGTCCTCTGCCCAGCCATGCTCTTAGTGAAACGAAGTTACAATGAGCTCCGCACCATCTTTAAAGGGGGAAAATAAGCCTTAGAAATGGCAGCATGAGAGGTCAGAGGATTCGGGGGAACGACCTAAGGGAAGCTCCTTACCTTTTAAGCACCAGATTGCTAGTTTTCAAACTGTGTTCCAAAAAGCACTGCTTCAAGGGTTCCATAAATGTTTTCATTAGAATTTTATTTTGGGGGGCCAGCAGGTAACATGGTGGTTAAGGTGCTTGATTCCCACATGGCTAGCTGCAGTTTGAGTCCTGGACCTGATAGCTTGCTTTCTCACTTCCTCTCTCTCCTTCACTCTCTCTCTCTCTGTCTCTCTCTGGTGAGCGTGTGTACTTTCTAGCAAATTTAAATCGTAATAATACTACATAAAAATAAATCAGTAATCCTGAAAAGAAGAATTTTACTTTTTAAATAAAACTTGGCTGAATAATGAACACACATACTCTCGTGTATTATAACTCAAATTGAACTCATTGGAGACCTCAGCCGACATGATCTGGAGGCTTCATTCATTTTTATGAAGATATCAGAACTAAAATCTCCCCCACTACTTCTCTTTATTGAAAAGTGGATATCACACTGGATATCACAAAGCAACTTTTTTCCCAAAGGCAACAAAAACAAGCCAAAGCCACTATTTATAACCACGTTTCTGTGTGAATTGGATTTTCTTAATTCCAAGTGCATAAAATTCATGTATAAATTGGGTGCTGAGACTGTTCGTAGGATTGATAATCCTTGATTTGGAAATTCGACATTCACCAAATAGCCTCACTAGTTTCATTAATTAACTTCATAAAAATAACTTGTAAGGCCAGCTGGTCGTGTGGTAGTTAAGGCAGCTGGATCCCACATGCCTGTGTAGTTTGAGTCCAGGACCCAGCATCTTGAAAAACACACTGGGCCCAACTAGTGGCATGGTGGTTAAGGTGACTGGATCCCAAATGGCCAACTGTGTGGTTCAAGTCCCAGACACCAAAGTAAAAAACAAACAAAAAACCGCCATGCCAGGCACATGTGCAGGTGTGCTCAAAGTCCCAAAAGGAGAAAGGAAGTAGAAGGGATTGGGGTGTGACCATCCCCCAGTGGGGGTGATTTCTCGCTTTCCCTCTCTCTAGCTCTGTTTCTTTCCAGAGAGTCCATGTACCCTCTAGCAAATTAAAAAATAAAAAACTTACAAAAGAGTATATACTAACAAAATTCCATCTATAATACCACACATGTGCACATGCACTCACACTCACACACACACACACACACACACACACACACAGATTCTATGCAAGATGTTCTGAGATCATTCAGATATGGCTAAAGACATGCCCTCTTGTCTTTCCTGATTCTTGCATCTCAGGCCCCCTCATGGCCCGGGGGAAGGAAGGCTATTCAGTGAGCTAAACCAGCTTGCGAAGGAGGCAAGCAGGTCTCACTAAGCTCTTGTTTGCTTATCTGGACCTGGGAAAATGAGTACCGCCCACCGGAACTCCCTTTTCACCCTGCCTCCTTTGATTTCATCCACCCATCGATGAAATCTGTTAATGACACGCCGTGAGGGAAACACCGATGAAAAAGCATTGAGACAAATGGAAACATCGAGCCTGAACCCGTTGCTTCGAGAAAATTCCAGAAATGAAATGGGGCAATGAAAAAATAAAAGCTTAGAAGAGAAAGCATGTGAGACAGTCCAGAGCCACAGAGGTTTTCCATTTTGCATAAATATACATATACATATTCTATATCTATGTTAGTTATAAAATTTCATTACATTCATTTTAATTTCCTGTTTGCGTTAGCTCCTACGTGTGCGTTTGCACTAACAGTAGAATTAGCGTTAGCATTTGCGTTTATGTTTGGGTTTGCATTAACACTAGTGTTAGCATTTGCACTAGCGCCAGCGTTAGCGCTGTGTTTTGCGTTTGCATTAACGCTAGCATTAGCGTTTGCACGAGCGCTAGTGTTAGCGCTGTTTTGCGTTAGCGTTAGTGCTAGCAGTAACGCTAGCGCTAGCGTTGTACTTAGCGTTAGCGTTTGCATTAGCATTTGCACTAGCGTTTGCATTAGTGTTTTTAATTGATTTTTATTTTTTATTTATGAAGAGGCATCTTCAGGTCTCTAGGAAAGTCATAAAAGTGGCCATCCCCATATTACTTCACATTCATTATATTTCAGATTATTATTGTACAGGTTAAGGCCATTTCAACAATAAAATTTCTGTTATCACAAAAATGTATCCACACTTATACTAATGGCTAATTATTTCAAGTTAAAAAGTGACAAAAGAACTGAAACCAGCAGTTAGCGTAATGGCTATGTCGCTGGACTCCCACGTAGTCGACCGCGGTTCGTGTTCCGGACCCGGTGGCTTAGAACTCACACTGGGGCGCATGTGCGTGCGTGCCCAAGATCCCGAGAGGAGAATGGAGGAGAAGGGATTGCGGCGTGACCATCCCCCCTGGGGCGTGATTTCTCACTTTCTGTCTCTCTGTCTCTGTCTGTCTGGCGAGCGTACGCGCCCTATAGCGGGAAAAAAAAAAAAAAAAAACACCTCTCCGAAAGTGACAAAAGAAGTGGATAATCCATTAGAGCTGCTTGTCAGTCTAGACTGCACTAACACCTCATACATTTATTCTTTACGGGTTTGGAGATCCTGAATAGCCAAAGGCTTGTTAGTTTGATAACTTCCCGACATTATCCAAAAAGTCTATGAATCTGAATAAGACTGGCAGGTTAACTGTTGAAGTCAATCATGGGCTCATGGGGGTTCAAGACTTTATTCTCTATTTTGTACATGTTTAAAATTCTCCACAATAAGAAGTTTTAAAAAATAAAATATAGGGCTAGCCAGTGGCATGCTGATTAAGGTGGATGTCTCCCACATTGCTAACCTTATGGTTCAAGTCCTGAACCCAGTGGCTTGAAAAACATGCCAGCGTGTGTGGCATGTGCCCAAAATCCTGAGAGGAGAATGTAAGAGATGGTATTGTGGTGTGACCATCTTCCCTGAAGGGGTAATTTATCTCCCTCCTCACCCCCGTCCTTCTCTGGAAAGTGCATGCACTCTACAGCAAATTTAAAAAGAAATAAATTAAAATGAATATATCTGCCTTTCCTGAGCTCTATTTTAAAATAATTCTATTGAGCAGCTCCAACTACCTTTCGGTGTGATAGAAGTTGCTCCCTAACCAGCCCTGCCTAAGAAGAACAACACATTATTTTCCTCTGTTCCCTTTGAGGTAGGAGACAGGCACATACATATAGTTAAGGTATAGGCCTATAAGATAGAGCGAGCTTACAAGATGGAGCCATTCTGGTCAAGTTTTTAGTAAGTCATCTACTGCACTCACTAGAAATCAGTTACTAGCTCTCACTGCTTGCTCACACAGAGGACTGCTTCCAGTCAGAGCTGCTTGTAGCCTGCTTGAGATAGTGAGAGCTAAAACAAACATTTTCCATATCACTGCTACGTTCCAAACGAAGAGTGCAGTCTCTCTTGATCCGGAGAGCAAGAGAGCAAAGGACCTTGAGAAATAACTGGCCACGAGCTCTTGTTTGAGAAATGGGAACATGACATGCAGGCTTGTATCTGTGAGATAAGGGGGTCTAGCACTGAGTTTACATTTAAGGGAAAACTGCATCAAAGAACAAAGCTTCATTTTAGTCTTGCAGAAAACAGGATAAAAACTAGAAACTTTACGGGCCACAGATCTCAGACAAAGATCTGCTGAATGTTAATTGATGTCTGAATGTCTACAGTCTTGCGATTTGTGAGCCCACTCCCGCATAGAAGAAGGATGACATGAATCACCTGACACATGGCCCCCATGAGGGAAATACATGCATGAGTCCCTCCTTGCTGGGATAAAACCCCCTCAACCTAGTTCCTCTTCAGCAACCCATTTTTGGGACCTCTCCCTGCTAGGAAGCTCTGTTTCTCCTCTCCTCTCTTAAAAAACTCCACTTTGGGGACCAGCAGTTAGCATAATGGCTATGTCACTGAACTCACATGTAGTCGACTGCAGTTCACATCCCGGACCCGGTGGCTTAAAACTCACGCCAGGCATGTGTGCATGCGTGCCCAAGATCCTGAGAGGAGAATGGAGGAGAAGGGATTGTGGCATGGCCATCCCCTCTGGGGGGTGATTTCTCGCTTTCTGTCTCTCTGTCTCTCTCTGTCTGTCTGGTGAGTGCACGCGCCCTGTAGCAAAAAAAACTCTTAAAAAAAGAAGAAAAAAAAAAAACCCTCCACTTTGTTATCTCCTCCGTGTCCGTGTCTCAAATTCTTCATAAACATGGGACAAGAACCTGGTCAGCTTGTGGCCCCAGATTCACTGGTGTTAGGTCTGATCACCCCAAATTCCTGCAAAACCCTTGTTCTGCTTTGCAATTTGTGTTTGATTGAATATTCTCCCACATCTACTATTCACTTACTCATACACAGCTCCTAGTCTCAGAATTCGCTACAGACTTTCTGTCCAGTACTCCATTCCCCTAGACATGAAACAGGAAGGGAAAATTCTGCCCTAGTGTAATTCAAGGTCTATTATAGAGCCAATAAAATGGGACGAGATCACAAAAAAATGTGAAAACAATACAGGACTGCTCCAAAATGCCAAAATGATTTCCCAGAAATTCTAAGACAGTAAACAAAGTCCTAATTCCATACCACGTTGGGGAAGGTCTTACATATTACATCGCCCCCAAAAATCAGTACCTTGCAAAGAATTATCACCAAAACTTAAATAGCAGAGACAAAATAGGACCACTATTTGCTGGTCCCAGTAAATAGTGTAATGGTTGCATTGCTGGACTCCCATGTAGTTGACCATGGTTCAAGTCCCGGACCTGGCAGCTTAAAACTCACACTGAGTGCGTATGCATGCATGCTTAAGATATTGAAAGGAGAAAGAAGGAGAAGGGATTACATTGTGACCATCTTCCCAGGGGGTAATTCCTCACTTTCTATCTCCCTGTCTCTCTGGCAAGGGCATGTGTCCTATAGCAAAAATATCTTTCTAAAAAAAAAGAAAAGATACTTGCCCTGGGGTAGGAGAGAGGGTCAAGATATGCCTCACCACCCTCCTTAGCTGTGGGGCTCTTCCTGTGCCCCCTGAAATAGGGATGTGGCTCTCAGGTCTTTAAACCCTTATATCCTCTCTCAGAGATGTCATTTTTTCATCCTTGTTTTTCTTCTCTTCCTGCTTTATAACATTAATGGGTTAAATAGGAAGGGAGGGGGCAGCAGGTGGCATGGTGGTTAAGGAGTCTAAATTCCGGATTTGGAGGCTTGCTTTTTCACTTTCCCTCTCTCTTTCTCTGTCTCTTTCTGGTGAGTGCACGTGTCCTATAGCAAAAATATTCTTATGACAATAATAATAAGTAAAATAAAATATGTCTTGAGTCTCTCCACTTATGCTCCTGCCCGCGTCACACATTTGTTTTCACACAATAACCCTTTCCAGGCCTGAAGCTTCAGAGGGGAACAGGACTCTGTCTTCACTGAGCACATTTCTTCTCTCTGCTGATCGCTTGTTCCCCACCCTGAGTTGCGGAAAGGCCAAGGCCCATTTGACTGAAGCTTTGGGTTGGATTCAAGGCAATTGTGTCAGGTTTTGATTTTGTGTTTTGGGTTGCTTTTCAGTCTTTTTTAAAAACAAACAAACAAACAAACAAAACACCCACAAACACTGGATAACAAAAGCAAGACTTGTGCAGAAGTTCTTTCAAGAAAAATAAGAAGGCTGGGAACCAGCAGTTAGCGTAATGGCTAGGTCGCTGGACTCCCACATAGTCAACCGTGGTTCGCATCCTGGACCCGGTGGCTTAAAACTCACGCCGGGCGCGTGTGCGTGCGTGCCTAAAATCCCGAGAGGAGAATGGAGGAGAAGGGATTGCAGCGTGACCATGCCCCCTGGGGGGTGATTTCTCACTTTCTGTTTCTCTCTCTCTCTCTGTGTCTGTCTGGCGAGCGCACGTGCCCTATAGCAAAAAAATCTCTCCAAAAAAAAAAAAGAAAAAGAAGAGGGTATTTTTAGGCCATCCTCACCAGGGGGCACACGATCCCACACTTGTGTCCTCAGTCACCTCTACAGCCATCTGCCTTTTCCACCCCTCATTGTCCGTCTTCACCCCCAAGGCTATGATTCTAGAAAACTCTCTGGCATACAAAACAAGATCCAGACAGAACTTGAATCTTCTCTGTTGGAGCAAACTGAAATTTCTAGAGCAGAGCTTGAACCCTCCATACAGATGGAGCTCAAGCTTCATCTTACTGGTTTCAGACCCAGCCTCAGGCCCAGGGGTTCTGACACCTCAGTAGACTCAAGGGCTCCAGAGAAAGACACACCTGAGCCTGAGGGACTCTAAGGGCAGGTGGTGGGGGGGGGCGCAATTCCATAACGAATCCACGTAAGCTGGTCAATTTTACCATCCCATGCCCATGACCACGTCACATGCCTTCCTGTGCTTTCCAGTGGTTTCTGTACAGTATGACCCTCTCTCCGATCTCACTATAGAGGCTAGCAAACACTGAGGTCCAGGGTTAGCCGATGTTACAAGAAGCCTCCCTTGGGGCTAGCAGGTGCTAGACTCCCACATGGCCGATTACATTTCAAGTCCTGGACCTGGCAGACTGAAAATCACGCCAGGCACATATGCATGTGTGCCCAAAATCCCAGGAGGAGAATGGAGAAGGGATTATAGTGTGGCCATCTCCTCTGTGGGTGATTTCTCACTTTCCAGGGAGAGCATGCACTCTATGGCAAAAACTAAAACAATAAATAAATAAATGAAGCCTCTCTTGGTGCATTTGGCCCAACACCTCCAAGCCCTTGGGCAGGAAGAGTCACTGTAGGTCCATCAGGTATCAGGGCACTCATGGCAGCCTTGTCCGTGACCTGCTTTTTCTCTTCCACCCACTGAACAGCAGCAGCCCCAGGGAGTGGGTGGTTTCCCTGTCCAGGCATTCTCTGTGACGCCCTCCAGCCCGATGGCAAAGAGCAGAGCTGTGGGGGGAACAAGCTGGCTGTGAGGCCATGGCAGCGAGACCGCACACCATGCCACCCATAAAGGGTGTTAGACAGGACTTCGGGCTGGGGCTTCCCTGGGGGGTGTTGGACGGGCTCAAGGAACGGAGGTTTGCTATGGGCGAGTGCTGTCGGGAGCAGGGGCAGCCCTTCCACTGGGAATCTTCATATCTAGGACGGGGGACAGAGCAGCTGCAGTGGGGACCAGCAGGGCAGCAGCTGCCCCTGGATCAGGGGGAGAAGAGGCTGCCTAGACTTCTGTGATTTCACACTGGGACCATGCTCTTGTCTACGCCTAGGTAAAACTACAAAGTGTCTTATTTTTGTTTTTTGGATTTTTTTGTTTGTTTGTTTGTTTTGCCCCACTTCATCATGGTCACAGCACAATCCTGGCTGAGGTCCGTGCTCTGAAACCGTTGACTTGAACAAGACCCCCTGCTCAGCCTGGGCCCCTGCACAGCCGCCTGCGTCCCTGTCCCTGGAGTCGCCATCGCAGGCTAGCTTCTGGCTGTTGGGTTGCTTTTATTTCCCGCCTCTCTTCAGCCTTGTCTTTCATGCCTGGGAAAAGGGAGGGAGTATAGCACAGCACCCACCAACACCTCCGTTACTTGTGACGAGGTCTGTGGGCTTTCCATTGTCCACCAGTCCTTTATCTCCCTCCAGGGCCGTGGAGGAAGCCTCTTCACCAAGCACCATCACGAGCATCCCACCCCACTAGGTCCAATCTCTTAGGGGAAAAGCCGCTATCACCCAACCAGGAAGCAAGGCGGGACTTGAACTCAGACACGTGCTATGTCAGTGGTACTGATTGGAACTGGACTTCTGATTCTAAGCACAGGGTTGCTTCCTACAACCACCGAATCAAGTCTAAAGTTCCATCAGAGATCAAGGTCAGGGCAACAGAAAGGACACAGACTCTGTAGGGGCACTCATGCGGTTCACCCAGGTCCCCTCTAACCCTGTAGGGCACACATACCAATTGGGGCAAGTGCTGCTCCTAGATCCAAGGGCAAACACTAAGCCATGTTAAGAGTCTTTAACTGGTTTATTCCCCTCCACTAACTCTGAGATTCACACTCCCGTATTTGTCTATGTATGTATAAACCCCACCTTGGCAAGTTCTGTGGTGAACTCACACACCTTCAGACTTCAGATGATGCATCCATTTAAAGACCCATTCAACATACGCCTAGGATGAGGGTTTCATGTCCTACAGCCTTCGCCCCTTCTGCCGAAGACTTCCAAGTCCACACTGGCACACCTAGGCCAGCAATTTGTGCCTGTTTGTTCTCTGGGTTTGGGGGTAGCAGAGATAGAAAAGATGCAGAAGCAATTTCTTTTCAAAGAGCTTTCAGAGTTTTTCAACCTTTTATTCTACAGGGGAGGGAGAGAGGCCAATAGGATGAATCTCTTTTCCATGTTTGAATTTTGTTCAGAGGGTGCATGTATGTGCATGTGATTTTCAAGCTTCTGGGTCTGGAATTTGAACCTCTCAGTCAGTCATGTGGAATGCAGTGCCTTAACATCCATGCTGTTGTAGAAAAACAGATGCTAAGGAATGAAAAACGGCACTCAGGAGAGAAAGGAGAACTCTTTATAATGTCGGTGGGTACAGAGGAGTTAATACTCTGAATCTCCAGCCCCAGCTGAGAGTTGGACACAGTCTTTTATGGGTGAGTTGGGGAGGGGCAGTTTCAGCTCACTTGGAGTGTCCTATCTGGGAAGGAGCTCAGTGTCTGCCCTAATACCAAGCTGGTAGAGAAGTAGGGAATCTAACATACTCAAGGCTTCCAGCCGCTCTCAACAGTTCAGGGGAGGGGCAGCTAGCTCATGGGGGAACAGAAAGCCCAGGCAGCTATCAGCCCTGGGTTGCTTCAAGGTTTGCCCACAAGTTCCAGGTTGCTCCGTATCAGTGCCACCTGCAGGCCTACCCCACACCAGTTTTATAACCCACTGAACATCTGTCTCACCCTTCTGGAGTAGAAAACACACAGCTCTCTAACTAGAGACGAGCTCTACAGGGCAGAGACCTCACATGCAGCAGAAGGCACGCAGGCTCGCTCCCATTTTTCTTGTTTCTTTTCAGTTGTCTCAGCATGTTCTCATGGGCACGGTCCACTGAGAGACCCCAAATGTGAATGCAGTGGAGCTGGGTCACAGGAGGACTTGACTGCACACACAAATGGTGGCTTCAACTGTTGAGTTAGTTTGCTTCCAGCCGAATCAGATCTGAACTCAGATTCCCTCTTCAAGTCCCTCTCTGCTACAGGACCTAAGAAAAACCTAAGATTGCAACCTACAGCGCGACGCCCATCCTCCCTCCCCAGGAAGCACTTCTTGGGAAACTCACGCTGCCTCACACACCACCTGGACACTGGCCCTCAGGAGAGAAAAAGGTGAAAGGCACAGCCTTGTAATTTCCAACTTGGAATACCCCCCCAGGTTGTTAATAAATACTTTAAGTCCTGTGGAAATGAGCACAAAATTAGCAATCCTTCTACAAAGTCTAGTGCCATTTCGGACTCTGATGTCTCACAACCAAGATGAAGTTCATTTGTTTGTAAGTTCCTCATGTGCTTTGTCAGAGCAATTTAACATACAGGAAACCAAAAAAAATGCAAACATGGGTTGATGAGCTAACAAAATCACAAGTCACATAGCTAAAAACTCATCTCAGATTGATTTTGGAAAGTTTGGATAATTTAACTATTTGGTAATAATGCGGACTGTTTAGAAACGAGATATTTGAATCCTAAAATTTGGTGTTAGAACTGTTTATTATCATTTTTTAAAGAGTTTGGCCATAGGCCACATGCACTCGCTAAAGAGAGACAGAGGGAGGGAAAGTGAGAAATCACTCCCTGGTGGGATGGCCATGCCCCAGTCCTTCTTCTTCTGAGATTTTGGGCCCTCACAAACATACACACAGTCAGCATGGTTTTCAAGCCATCAGGTCCTGAAATTGTACATTGCACAATTGGCCATGAGGAAGTCCAGTGCCTTAACCACACCACCCACTGGCCCTCCCTACTGATGATTTTAACATGACTTAAAAAGGCAAAACACTTGAGGCCACTGCTGCAACATAATGGATTTATGATTTTTTTTTTTAATTTTTGCTGTAAGGCACATGTGCTCACTGGACACAGAGAGAGAGAGAGAGAGAAAGAGAGAGAGAGAGAGAGAAGGCTAAGGCAATGCCAGAAGTGGCAGGGAAGAGTGGGACTCCCAGGGAAAAAGAAACTGGCCCACCTGACCTAGCAGTAAGACCAAGGCCAAATACCCAACTGCGCTGAGCAGCAATGAATGTATGAAGAGCACCAGCGGGCAGGTCCCTGCCCTCCTGAGACAGGCCAGGCAGGCCGGGAAGCGATGCAGGCCCTGCTGGAGATTCTTGAATCTGGGGGTCAAAAACAGGCCTGGATTCCATGCCGGCTGTTAGGGCTCCAGGGTAAGGACCACACTCCTGTTGCTTCTCAGGAACCAGATGCTGCAGAGGTCCCAGAGCCGGGAGCCCGTACTTATCTTAAACATGGATTTTTTCAGGGGCTAGCAGTTGGTGTAACAGTTGCATCGCTGGACTCCAACATGGCCAACTGCAGTTCAAGTCCTGGATGCAGCAGCTTAAAACTCACGCTGGACGCATGTGCATGCCCAAGATTCCAGGAGGAGAATGGAGGAAAAGAGATTGCTGAATGACCATCCTCCCCAGGGGGTGATTTCTCACTTTCTCTGTCTCTGTCTCTCTGTCTCTCCCCAGCTAGCACACACCCCTAAGGCAAAAATCTTCAAAAAAAAAAAAAAAAAAGATTTTTCATCTCGTAATTGATAAAGGGGATTTTATATGCAAAGCCCCAGAAAAGAATGCACTGTGATACCTCATTAATTATACACCCACATTCTTCTTACTGATATTCTCAATTTGCTGTTCTTCAGATACCAGTAACTGGATTAATTCTGCTGATCCTTCTCACTCAAGAAAGCGGTGAGTTACCTCTGGAACGTTGGTGCTACCACCTTGACAACGGGGCTGGCTTTTTATTACAGCGACCACAATGGGCTTTACATTTCCCTTGCTGCGAAAGCGCATTTGGGATAAGAGTCTAAGACAGAAGGTTTGCCACTGACTTACTCTTAGGAAAAGTCCACATGCAAATATAGCTCCCTAAAAAGAGAGTTCCTATTTTATTTATTTAAGTTTTGCAAACAATTGTAGAGGCAGGGCGTTAAACTGATTGGAATCTCACAAAGATTGACATTATTGCTTAAAGTGCTTGAACTGGTTACATTAAAAAATTAAGGTACAGTTTATTTTAAATAAAAACTACATATTTTTTAAGCAACAAAACCAAATGAATGCCACACGAATACAGTAACTATTTTGGTTCTACAAATGGAAGGCAAAAATAAATTAATGTAATACTGGAAAACAGAAATTTAATCAGGCAGAAAAGTAGGAAATGATTTCCCCTGACCCATGCCATTGACATGAGTTAATCACAACGGTGCCAATAAATGCCTTGACCGTGCTGAATAGCAAATGGGGCCAAACATTTACTGCACGATATTTTAATACACATGAATGTACAAAGTTGATCGAAATGCCGTGTTTAAAGATAAAATCCATCTGTAATAAAGCTACACGCCAGTATCTAAAATAAGCCCTAAGCTCCAGTTAGAATGTAATTCTTTATTAGGCTTGTCCATGAGATTAAGGGTATCCACAAAAATAACCGTAGGAACCACTTCTGACATTTTTTTTTTTCCATTTCATTTTAAATCTAAAATATACCAGGGCATAAAACCAACTGTGACTGGCCTTCTATTCGAACCCATGCCCTGCTCATATTGTTCAACTGTTCCTCTTCAATCCAGCCACTCCATGTTGCCCCGGAATGGAAGACACCTCAGCAAACCGGGACTGGAGGGCACCTGACCAAAAGATATTGTTAGACACCTGACTTTTTAGCATACCGTACTATAATCTAGATGCAAAACTAGTAAGTAAGCAATGAAGCAATTTCTTTTCTTTTTGAAGTGTAAAATACTCTAATTTATTTTAAAATACCCAGCAATGAAACGAAATAAAGGGCCTACAGGCTCCTGTCAGGAAATGGCACAGGGACGGCAGCCCTGGAGGGAGTATTGCTGAGCCTTTGTGCTATCACTGGCCGCAGAATGCCCCCCCCACACACACACACACACACTCTTCCCTGCTTCACTCTATACATGAGGGATGCAGAGTGTTTTCATGCTCTGGTCTTCGCATAAAGAGAAATGATGAGGGATATAGCTGCCTGGTTTCATTTCTGGAAGAGGAAGAGGGAAGAAAATTACCAGAGTGTGGCAGGTGGGTGGCGTGGTGGCTGAGGCTGACTCATCCCATGTGGCGACTTTGCGGTTCGAGTCGGCACATGTGCGTGCATGCCCAAAAATCCCAAAAGGAGAGTGGAGGAGAAGGGATTGTAGCGTGGTCATCCCTCCCTGGGGGTGATTTCTCTCTCTCTCTGGTCAGTGCATGCACCCTAACACAAGAGGAGGGGGGAAGCAAAACAAAACAGAAAGAAAGACCAAGTAGCTTGAAATTTAAAACAAACAAAAAATAAACAAAACAAAACAAAACAAAAAACCTGGAGTGTTGATGGAGAAGTACATTTTGGTCTTCTTCCAATCTTCTTTTTCTGCATCACACAGCTGTTTGAACATCTTTGCAGCATTTCCCATACCTATCTTTGTTTAAAAAAAAAACTATGAATACTGAATTTTAACTAACTTTCTATTCAAAGAAATTTCTTAACTCACCAGGAAAAAAGGCTACATAGTCAAACAAAAGAAATGTGCTTGAGGAGCCAGCAGGAAGGTGCTGGATCCCACATGGCCAATAGTGGTTCAAGATCTGGACCTAGTGGCTTGAAACTCACACCAGGCACATGTGCACGTGTGCTCAAAATGCCAGGAGAATGGAGGAGAAGGGATGGTGGTGTGGCCATTTCCCCTGGGAAAGTGATTTCTCACTTTCCCTCTCTCTGTCTCTTTCTGTCTCTGTGGCAAGTGCACACACCCTATGGCAAAAACCTTAAAAAAAAAAAAAAAAGTGCTTGAACCTGTGACTTAGTATTTAAATATTCCTTCTATAGGCTTCCAATTGAAACACTGTTTTTTCTAATAAATTAGCTTCAAGAGTCATTTCAAAGATAATTTTAATAGTTCTCTTTTATGAATTGGTTTCAAATATATTAGAGATCAACCATCATTTTCTTACATGTTTTAACCTGCAGTCAAATAAATGGGTTATATAGAGTACAAACATTTCCCTGTATCAATCACCTTTGATTGGAAAGTGCCTCTCCTTAGAAAAAAGAATGTAGACTCCCCTTCCAGGTAAGTGATTACGGCATATGGTTCGTGAAGGACAAAAAGACGGAATATTTATAAATATGAGTTTGCCTCTAGACAAGGCAAGGTATATGTTCATCACATAGATAAAACAATGACATGAAGGTCACCCTGTTTCGTCTTCTCCAGTGAAAAGTAAGACATTTCACTTCAAGTATGAACAAATGAAGTGTCGGCATGCTTGTTTAAGTTCTGAGCAATAAACAGTTCAAGATATTTCAAAAATAAGAAATCCAGTTTTCATCTAGATAAAGTGCTATCCTCTTCATTGCTGCAAAATGGCCTCTAACGTTTTCAATTTCAATTTTATTACAAGTTCACATTATGCCCAAAATCTGCAGGTTCGTTCGCGGACGTAGCAGGAAACAAAATCATGTGTCTGTTCACAGTACGTTGTAGTGTATGGAAGTTAATGGACATCCCGAAGGAAGCCAAGATCTAAGACTCAGAGTATTGAAGGACACCGAAAGCCAGCTCAACAGCAAAATACCAAATTGACCCTTTTAATAAAAGGTACCAATACTCAGATGCTCTAATAAATACATACATAACAAAAGTGAAAAAAGTAATATAGTGAGATGAGGTTTTTCCAAAAACTGTCTTGTCAACCATTCTAGGAGTCTGAACCAGAGAAATGGCCGCCATTTTGTTCCGTTCTCCCCACTCCCACTAACACTTCCTTTGACCCATCTTCGTATCCAGCCACCTCCAGTATTCCCTCTAGGAAGGGTTCCGTAGCAGCCCTGGGACTCGCCGGTGCCTCAGTAAACAGACTGAACATGTTAAAAAAATTAAGTTGTACAATGCGGCTGACGATTGTAAAGGTGCAGTGCCTCGTCACCCCTGATAAAGGACAATGCTGGAGCTTCCTGGCTAAGGGAAGTTGTGCGAAGTAACCCAGCCCTGCAACCACGACTGTGAAATATCAGCCGGATTGAAAAGAGACCTTAAAAAGCTCAGCAGTGCCAGATATAGGAAAAACACAATTCACAGGATGTTATAGAAGAAAAGCGTCACTAAAAATAAACAGCATGGTGTTATTTTCCTGAAACTTGGTTTTGGTAGAAAGGTAAGAAAAGGAACTTTTCACTGTTCAAACTTTCTCCTCTTAACTATGCCTGACCTGAGCTCCATACCTTCTTAGCCCCTGGAATTTGAATGCTAAGTAAGCAGAGTCCAGGGTGGCCCCCTGTCACCACCACCAGCTTCTCTTCACCCAGTTCCACATGGGACATGTGTCATCCGCATGAACTTAAAGCTATCGTTGCAGCCCTAAAAGGTGAACATCTACCCAATTCTTCTGTCCTTCTATGAGAAAAGAGGCAGAGAAGCTACAAATGGGTAGCATTGCTTCCAGGGATAAGTTAAAGGAATGCTTTGTAAGGAGATCCCGGAAGCCATTTAGGAAGGTTAGCAGACACCCAACACAGACTTGAGACATTCACAGGAAGTGTCTATTCCAGCCAGACATAATGACAGGCATAGCATTCACTCAATCCTAAAATTAGCAACTGTTATTCCTAAAAATCTTACTACCATCTGATTGCAGTTCACTCTACCTCAGACCAAGACAAAACCAGGAGTGGCGCTGCGAGTAAGAAAATGAAGAGAGAGGAAGAGTCTCGTACAGCCGGACCAGTGAGACGCGGAGTGAAACCATTAGTGGGCCACTGGGGAAGAAGGAAGTCTGCGGAGGAGCCAGGTACTAGTGCTTTGAACATTTCCCGCACTTGATTTAGTCCCACAGTTCTTTAAGTTATTCTCTTGACTGATAGAATAAAATATATCCCGATTCTGAGTTTTTTGATATATCTGACGTCAGGCCATAGAATTCTTCAATAGCTTGAGCATCTATTTTCTGCAATGAAAGAGGAAGAAAACAAAACAGTTACTCAACATGATTCTGGGGAAAGAAAGAAAAACTAGTAGAACGTACAGTAAGACATTAAGGAACATAATCAGGAACTTTCCATGGACTCGACAGAGGGACATCACTACACCAACTGCAAATTGCTAGGGAAGAAAGCTCCTCTTACACCTCTCAGCAACGAGATCTGCTCACTCTTTGATGAACCTAGGATGTCTATCTTCCAACTGGTAAACTGTGGGGTCTTGGGAGTAACCTCAGTTCTTTCAGGCCACCGGAGTTCATTTCCTTTAGAGTAATTCCAGTGAAAGAGCCACTCTACCGGGTCAAAGTAAAGCATGTCTCTGAGGGCAGAATTCACTCCAGCAAGTATTCCTTCAGAACAAAATCAATATATATGGAATACCCTGGTATAAAATAAAGATTTCCATAGCCAACAGATTGTAAAGATATTTTACACAATAATCCGCACAAGAGGAATTTGGTATAATAAAGGAATTTTAATAGAACTGTCAAGTCTCTTGTTTGCCCTGCACCAGAGAGGGCTTATGTAAAGTGGGACTTGCACATAAAGACAATTCAGGGTGGCACAAATATATAGAGTCCAGGTCTCTGGATGACCAAGAAACTAACAAGAACACGTAATTAACGGGTGCACAATTGCACCCTTTCTCCCTTTCTGTAGAGAATGAGGATCAGCAAGATTTAGTTTTGATAGAAACATAAGTTGTTTTTGAGTCAGTCTGTGGAAAACAGGGATGTTTTAGAAAATGTCCACACAGAAACCTCCCCCCAGATACTGCCCGTTCCTCGGCCCATGAGAAGGCAACCTGCATACCAACCTCTACGATGTCGTCATCAAACAAAAGCCAGAAGCCGTGGCTTTTCACAATAGTAATATAATGCCCACGATTGGGACCACTGGAAAAGAACAACGAAAAAGAGTTACTGAGTCAGCGTCGACGCCACAGAACTCTACTCAGCACCGTGTAAGTGGGTTTCACTAGGGGAAAAATGATGTCATCGGGACAGAGAAGTAGGTCTAGTTCCCGTCTAAGTCCCGATTTGTGGAGGAGCACCCAGGTGCTGGTATCACACCGGACACAGAGGAAAACAAAAGTGCAAGGACGAGAAGCCACACTCCGGGGCCAGCAGGTGGCAGAGTCGTTAAGTTGCTAGACTCCCACATGTTTGAGTCCCAGACCTTTAGGGCTTGCGAATCCTACTGGGCATGTGTGCATGCATGCTCAAAACCTCAGGAGAAAAAGGGAGGAGAAGGGACTGCGGCATGGCCAGCTCCCTGGGGAGTGATTTCTCCCTTTCCCTCTCTCTGTCACTCTTTGGCAAGTGCATGTGTCCTATGGCAAACAACTAAAAAAGAGAGACATCCATCTTTTAAGGGCTCACGGATATTCAAATTCAACAAATATTAGCAAATAATTACTATATACCTACTATGTGCCGTGCCCTACTCTGTTGTCAGGAAAACAAAAATAAAAAATAAAAACCAAAACAGTGAGAAAAACGAAGTCCTCACTTTCCTGGGTCTTGGGGTAGGAGCCAGGGAGACAATAAGCAATGAACGTCTAGACCTGTGTCCACCAGGAAGATGGTGGCCAGGTAACAGGCTACTGAGTGACGGGCAAGAGGTATTATTTGACAGGAAGTGGAAAAAGGAGGCCTCTTTGATAATACGAGATTTGGGTATGGGGAAATTTAACTGAGGGAAATCAGGCAAGGTGGGAGGGTGAGGGGAGCTGGTGTGTTCACGGAGCAACAAGAAGGCAAGAGGCTGGAGCCAAGGAGGCTGGGTGGGGAGGGTGCAGGGAGAAGACTGGAGAGACGCAGGGGGAAGGGCACATGGTGTGGGTAAGACTGGACTTTGCTGGGATGCACTGGGAAGACGCCGGGGACTTCAGAACAGTGGCGCGGGCTGTTCAGTGGCATGAACGTGAGGCCTCACTCAGTATCCTGCATGATTAACTGTGAGGATTGCTCTTCAGAGAGCTCAGAGCGGGCTCACGACTGGCTAGTAAAACGTAACTCGCTGAGACTGTGAGACGCCGCCCAGTGACCGACAGGTAAAAGGCACAGGACAAAGCACAGGCTGTTGCAGATGGGAGGCTATGGTCACTGACACCATCTACTCCAGCAGGGAGTAAAAAGGAAAGGCAGTCCAGGGCCAGCCAGTGATATGGTGGTTAAGGAGGCTGGATCCCACATGACCGACTTCTCGATTTGGGTCCTAGACCCAGTGGCTTGGAAAAATATGCCAGGCACATGTGCGTAGATGCCCAAAATCCCAAAGGGAGAATGGTGGGAAGGGAATTATGGTGTGGCCAGCCCCCTTGGGGAGTGATTTCTCACTTTCCCTCTCTCTCTCTGTCTTTCTCTAGCAAGCACGTGAACCCTATAGCAAACCTAAAAACAACAAAATAAAAACTCAGTCCATTCCTCCTCACAGGAATGGTGCCCTCTGGCTGATGGCTGATGGCTGAGGTGTGTTCACCATAATCCCACCCAGGTAGATGGAGAGAAAAGTCTTGCTTTATGACATTGCCCAGTCCCTAACCCGCGAGGGCAGGAAAGCTCAGCTGGTTCCAGCAGAGCCAAGGACACGGAACAGGTGCATCTTCTACCCACCTCTCATACTCACACCATACCAGGGAGTTAAAAAGTGCTTGCTCTGAGGACTTTCTGGAAAACACTGTTTTCTATACCCAGAGAACTTGTCTCTCCTTCTGTCCCTTTCTTCTGCTTAAATAATTATAGAATATTGGGACAGACAGAAAGCCACATAAAACAATATTGTTTAAAAAATGTGCTTGTAAGGGGCCAAGTGGTGGCACAGTGGTAACCCAACTGGGCCCCATGGGAGGGCCCTGAGTCCGTGTCCTGGGGCCTCCTCCTGCATGCCAGGGGCACCCACATGTGCACTGCGACTGGGGGTGGATTGCTGTGTGAAGACCTGGTTTGAGGTGTCTTTCTCTTTTCTCTCATAAGAACAATTTGTGGACAAGCTTAAAACAAAACAAAACAAAACAAAACAAAAAACTAAGTCAACCAACATGTTCTTATTTTAAAAAAAGAAATTTAAAACAGGATATATTTTACTCAAAATGCCATAAAATTATTAAGTTTGATCTATCTATCGTTCTCAGCCTTCATTTGTACTTCAAATAGTTTTAAGATCATACTATATAAGTCTTTAAAAAGTTCGTGAAAAATGCACATTATGAAAAAATTATGCATGGATTTCAAAATTCTTGCTCCAAAGTAAACTTATACTTTAATCCCCTCTTTTCCACGAGCTTTTTGAAGTCCCTGCGTATATGCTGATTTTTCAAAAATTAAAAGCAAAGCATAAGAATTTATTTCTCCAGCGGGGCCAGCAGGTAGCGTGGTGGTTAAGGGGTTGGATGCCCACATGGCCAACCACTGTTCAAGTCCCAGACCTGGAGGTCTGAAAATCACGCTGAGTGTGTGTGTGTGTGTGTGCACCTAAAATCATGAGAGGAGAAAGGAAGAAAAGGGATTGCAGCGTGGCCATGGCCCCTGGGGGAGAGGGGGTTGATCTCTCATGCTCCCTCTCATTGTCTTTCTCTCTCCAGCAAGCACACCTGCCCTATGGTAAAAACCTTAAAAGCAAACAAAAAAAAAAGTATTTCTTCATGTTATTCAAACTTCTTATAAGTACACTTCTTTCTAATAGATATTAAACTATTTACCTTGCAAAAAACATCTTAAATCATGAATGTAATGTTTACTTCATTTTACATGTGTCTGTAGGCATGTTTAAAATATCTTGTGGCTGATAAACAAGAGCTTGGAAGAGGTTCCTAAGGACACAGGTCTTGCAGCCCAGTAAGGGTGCAGCTGGGTGTGTTTAGCTGTTTGCCCGCCGGCCCGCCCGGGAGTTACCTGCCACAGTGAACCACCACTGCGACCAGGTCATACATGCGGTCCAGGTTCACAGCGTCGCTGGAGGTGTTGAAGAGCCGGAGCTCCAGCGGGAAGACCACACGGTAGGACAGCTTGGTGTACCTGTGCAGCTGCTCCATGTACTTGAACCGTTTCAGGTGGAGGGCCAGGATCATAGGCAGCTTCTTCACTCTCATCCTGAGAAACCATGGAACCGAACATCAGTCGTAACCAACACCTGTTTGGGGATAGGACGCTCCATTGCCTGCACACATGGAGGGCAGGAAGGGTCTGACAGACCTACAACCAGCAAATAACCCAACAGCTCACACAGAAGAGGCATGCTCGCTATGCGGCGCTAACTAGTCCTGCAACCTTGGAACTGGAGTAGGCCAGCCAGAGAACAGGACGACAGTCTATTGTAGTAGATGTCTAAGGAGGTGTTGCAGAGTTTGTGTACTAAACAAATACAAGCTGTGGCTGGGTGGTTAAGGTGGCTGGATCCCCCACAGTCGACAGTGTAGTTCAAGTCCCAGGCCCAGAGTGCATGAGTTTGGGCATGCCCCAAATCCTCAGAAGAGACTGGGAGAGACATGGCCTGGGGAGTGATGTCTCACTTTCTCTGTCATGACCTCTCATTGTCTCACTTTCCCTCTCTCCCTCTGGCAAGTACATGCCCCTATACTGAAAAACTAAAGCAAACAAACAAAAAAATTGTTAAGGATATATATTTTTTAACTTTCTATATCTCTAAGTTCAAGTACTGCTACCAAGTGGTATGTACTATGCTGCGTACTCTACACGATTTCTCTTCAATCACAGGAGGACGGAGATTCTATCTGATCACCACCCACTTGCCGAGCACAGTACCTGGCACACAATACTCGATAAACACTTGTGAGTGAGTGAATGGGCAAACTGGACAGACAGACAGCTTTCTAAGCTCGGCCTGCTCCCAGCTTCACTGGTGAGGAAGGTAACTGACTTCCCCAGAGCGCCTTGGCTAGGAGCCCACGCAGCAGCTGCGCCCAAAGCCAGCCTGCTGGGCTCCACGGTCTGGTTTCTTCTCACTGCACAAAGCCACCCGAGTTAAATCCTCTCCATACCTTTTCTGGGCCTCCTGTTTGCTGCAGCATGTTTCACAATAATATTTTTGTTCACTACACAGTGTTTCTGTGTTGCTGAAGTCTCTGTAGAGAAAAATATTTTCATCTGTAAAGAAGTTCAAACATATGTGATATACACCATGTTTGAAATACCCCTTTTACCTGCAGGGTACTTTGTAAGTGAGAGTGGGGAGAGAAGTATTCAGAAAAGAGCTTTCTTTTATTTTTTTAAGAGGCTTTTGCTATAGGGCGCGTGCGCTTGCCAGAAAGACAGAGACAGAGAGACAGAAAGCGAGAAATCACTCAGGGAGGATGGCCACACTGCAATCCGTTCTCCTCCATTCTCCTCCTTGGGTTCTTGGGCACAAACGCACATGTGCCCCACATGAGTTTAAGCCACTGGGAGTCCAGCGACATAGCCATTACACTAACTGCTGGTCCCGAAAAGAGCTTTCTTAAGACTGGGTGCTATTATACCATGAGAACAGGGGTCTCCAACCTCTTTGGCACCAGGGCCCATTTTCATGGAAGACAATTTCATAGAAATGACCTTGAACCTGGGTGATGGCGGGGTGGGGTTTCATGATGATTCAAATGCGTTACATTCATTGTGCACTTTATTTCTATTATTATTACACTGTAACATACAATGAAATAATGATACAACTCACTATAAGGCAGTACACACAGCCACTCCCCAGTGCTAGCACCACCATCTCAGCTCCTCTTCAGATCATCAAGCATTAAGTTCTCAAAAGGAGCATGCAACCTCGATCCCAAGCACATGCAGTTTACAATGGCGTTTGTGTCTCTATGAGATCTATTGCCAAGGTTGATCTCTGGGGAGTGATGTCTCACTTTCTCTCTCTGTCATGACCTCTCATTGTCTCACTTTCCCTCCAACAGGAGTTGGAGCTCAGACAGTCACGTGATTGATGGGGAGTGGCTATAAAGACAAATGAAGCTGCACTTGCTAGATGCCTGTTCACCTCCTGCTATGCAGCCCAGTTCCTAACAGGCCACGGGATTGGCACCAGTTCATGGCCTGGGAGTTGGGGACCTCTGTATTAGAGCGCATCTACAAGTCTCTAACTATGACAAATGTTCAAATACAGCTTTATTTAATGAGATATACACAGGGATAAACAATTTTCTAACTGATTAAAAAAAAAACACTCAGGATTTGAGACCAGCAGATGGCATAATAGTTGTGTCACTGGACTCCCACTGGTGTCTGCTGTGGTTTGTGTGGTCTACTGTGGGTTTGCGTCCCAAATCCAGCAGTTTCAATCTCACGCCAGGCATGTGTGCCCAAGATCCAGAGAGGAAAACTGAGAAGGGATTGCACCGTGGCCATCCCCCTGGGGGGTGATTTTTCACTTTTTGTCTTTCTCTCTCCAGTGAGCACATGCACCCTATAGCAAAAATCTCTTTTAAAAAAAAGAAAGACAGAGAGAGAAAGAGGGAGAGAGAGGGGGTGAGAGAGGAAGGGAGGGAGGGAGGGAGGGAGGGAAGAAAGAAAAGGACGGACTCGGGATTTAACAGAGAATATGTTGGAAATTTACAATTATAATAGAAAAATACTATCTGCATTCAAAACCCACTGTAAAACTGTAAGTCAATGACAATCACATTGAAATGCAAGGTGACATTATTAATAAGAAAGTTTGCAGTTAATGAGAAAGAGTTTGTCTCAGGTGGTCTGTATTTTCAAGGTACCAAAGTAAAGACGGAGAAACGCAAACCCACCAGCTGCTCTTAGACCGCACTAAGAAAATCCCGATTATCAGCCAGAGACCGCCTCCCACCCCCCCACCCCCCGCACTCAGTCCCACTCCCACCTCACAGAGAATAAGGACTTTAGCCTTCCTCTGAGAGCAAAAGCCACTGACGTTGATAGACGCACATACGCCTTACCATGAGGTTTTACTCTGCTACTTAGAGCTTTCCCTTTCTAAATGTCACGGCTTTTCATTCTCCTCCGGTCATCGAGATTCCACTTACCATTTCTGTGGTACTACTTCAAAGGCCGAAAGAACGCTCAGAATATAATAATACCCTACAGCCTTAAAGTCTGTGACATTTCCTATCCATAAAGGGTGTCCTAGCCCCAGATGATCAGATTGTACTCAACAGGGAATGTCATTAAGAGGGTGTTCACAGACTCTGCCACTCACACAGAACGTATCAGATGCCCACACAGACTGTTCGTTCAGTAAGTCCCCAAGCGCCTCCTGAGCTGGGGGCTAGGGCCTGGGGCCTGGGGCCTGGCAGAGTAGCTGCGCTCACACAGCTCATGGTCTAAGACACATGCAAGGACCACTGCCCACCTGTGCTGACCAGGACAGCCCAAACAGAAGGTGCAGCTGCTGCTTCCTCTGCCTGAAACCTCCCAGCAGCTCCCTGGTACGTTCAGGAATAAAACCCAAACAGCACCTGCGTGGCCTCTGGGCTGGTCTGTCACACTGGCCTTGAGTCCCACTTTTTCTGCACCAGGGCATCTGCAGGGTGAGCTTCTTCCCAGAGAACTCCATGGCTGGCTGTACTGGCTGTTCAGAGGTCTGAACTTCCCCTCTCGAAGACTTTGCTGACCACTCTCCCAGCCCACCTGGCCATGGGCGTGTCTGCCCATTGAAACCACCACCCTGTTCCCGATTCCTGCCTCCACCCTGTGGGGGCCGCGACCCCATCTGTCTCAGTCACTGCTCTGTCCCAGACACATTCCGGCACTCAACAGGGCTGCGCGAACAGAGACAGGGCAGGCGGGAAGTGCAGGGAAAGCACAGAGGAAGGGGGCAGGGCTCTGAACCCGGGTGCGCGCAGAGGCACAGACGTCTCGGCCTATGTGAGGGACAGCTGTGGCAAGTCACACGGTGGCACACACACTACGAAGAGGCTGATGGGGACCCTGTGGCTCTGGAGCCCCACTAGCAGGTCTCAGAAAGGAAAGACCACTTTGGGGCCAACAGGTGGCATAGTGGGGTTAAGGCACTGGACTCCCACATGGATGACCATGGTTCCAGTCCCGGACCTGGTGGCTTGAAACACGCTGGGCGCATTTGCGTGTGTGGCCAAAATCCCAAGTGGAGTATGGAGGAGGAGAGACTGCAGTGTGGCCATCCCTCCCAGAGATGATTTCTCACTTTGTCTCTCTGTTTGGTGAGTACACATGTTCTATAGCAAAAATAACTCTTAAAAAAAAAGATCACTTTGGGCAGCCCCGCAGAAGAAGGACCTGAGGGGGTTGAAAGGCGGGGACGTCGTGGAGAAAGTAATTACCCACAACTTTCAGGTTCAGAGCTTGGTGCACAGAACGGACTCGAACTTGGCTGAGTGGATGTGTCCACAGAGGACCTGCTGTGAGGTATGTTTTAGCCACATGGGATTTACTGGGGTGGACCTGGGAAGCCAGGCAGAGGGAGTGAGTAGGCGGACAGTGGAGATGCGCATCTTTGGACTGTCTGCCACACAGACACTGCTCCGACCAGTCGGGGAGGTCACGAAGCCCACGGGCAGTGCAGCAGTGAGTACAGGATTAAACACTTTCTTTTTTTTTTTTTTTAAGAGGTTTTTGCCTTAGGGTGTGTGTGCTTGCCAGAGAAAGAGAACGAGACAGAGAGAGACTGAGAGAGAAAGTGAGAGATCACCCCCCAGCAGGGATGGTCATGCGCAATCCCTCCTCCTCCGTTCTCCTCTCAGGGTCGTGGACACACACTCACATGCGCCCAGTTTGATTTTCAAGCCACTGGGTCCGGGACTTGAACCACGTCGGTCATGTGAGAGTTCAGTGACGTAACCGCTATGCCATCTGCTGGCCCCAGCATTGAACACTTTCCACTACACCTGATTTCCCGAGTTTTCTGAAGCATTTGTGAACTCAGAGAGGTGGAAACACAGCAGAATTCTCTATCTAGCAGGTCTCGTTTTGGTCTAATTGTCGGCCGTGTGTCCCCAGTGGAATGGAGGTTGCGAGAGCAGGGAGAACAGGGGCTGTCTGAGTCCGCTCCTCCAGTCCCAGGGTCGAGCATGGGCTCAGGAATGAGCAGCACTCACGGGTTCTTCATGGAAGAGGCTGAAGAAAGGGACGTGGCGGCGGGGGACATAGCCCGTGTGGGACATCCGAGGCAGCCCACGGCGTCTGCAGGGATCCTGGGCCAGGGCTGCTGCTCCTGGGCGCCCGCCCTACCTCGGCCCTGATGAGAGGCGGTGCCTTTCCCTGCATGACCTCCACAGACCACAAAAGGATGGCGGAAAAGGCAATCCCTCGTGGGCTCTCAACTCAAAGTGCTACATTTTTTAAATAGTCAAACAGGTGATCTCAGAAAAAGAGCACCGGGGCCAGCAGCTGGCATGGAGGTGAAGGCGGCTGGCTCTTACATGGCCAACAGTGCAGTTCCAGTCCCGGACCCAGCAGCTTGAAAATCATGCCAGGCACAGGTACCTGCATGCCCAGACTCCCAGGAGGAGAAGGGATTTCAACATAGCCATCCCCCTTGGGGGTGATTTCTCACTTTCCCTGTCCTTTTCTCTCTGGCAAATGCACACACCCTATAGCAAACTACAAAAAAAGAAACAGACAAGCAGAAAAGCCATGGCAGGCAGAAGTAGCACTTATTATCTTAATTATATGAGTGTGTGTGTCTGTGACAGGGGAGGGAGGCTGGCAAAACCGATAGAAGCTAAAAGCATACATCCAAATTACAGATTAAAAACTTATTTTTAAGTTGAATGACTAATGACTTCCACTTGATCACAGTGGGCCTCCCTTCCAGACCACGTATACTTAGTTTTCATCTCGCTTGGGAGAGGACAGAAACAGAGAACAGCAGGATTATGTTGGTTTGGGAGGGGAAGGTTTTCTCCTGAAGAAATCGAGATGCTACCGCCCCCTCTGATGCGCCGGCCCGCTCCGAAGCCGGAAGCACCGTCAGGGTCCACGCGCTCACCTTAGACAGTGGGTGATGGAGGTGTTCTGCTCCACATCGACAGAGAGGTCGAGGAAATCTTCATCTTTGCTACTAACCTGCAGCAGAAGAGAAGGAAAATACGTAAGCCACAAAGTATGCCGTCGACACAGCGGAAAAACACGGGCGTTACGTCTCGGGAACCTCGAGCGCAGCCAGTCTCGTGCGCCTACGGACTAGGTGGCCAGCGTGGCCGCGCACACGCCCGACCTACAGGAAATCCCAAAGGCCCAACTGACCTTGTCCCTACCCCGGTTCTGATTCACTACTTTGAATAATTAAAACTCAGCTGGGGGCCAGCCCCATGGCACAGCAGTTAGGCACTGAGCAGAGAGCTGATCCCACACAGCTGTCCAGGGCTCGAATCCCAGCCCCACCAGCTTCCCCTCGGGCATGCATGTGCTCTGGATCCCGGTGGGATGAGACTGGGTGGAAAGAGGACTGCAGCCTGACCAGTCCTCACTGAGGGGGGTGCTTTCTCCCCACATACTCCTCTCTCTTTCGCACATGCACAGGGCCTCTGGCATTGGAAAAAAAAAAAGAAAAGAAAAGAAAAAGAAAAATTCAACTTGATTTTCTCTTCTCTGTATCCATTTCCCCCATAGTTTCAAAATTAGAAATATCAGATAAACACCTAAGAGGGATCTTTACAAAGTTCAAGGAGAATGCACATTAAGAAAAAACTGGGGGCCTGCTGGGCTGGGGGGTGTGGTGGTTAAGATGGCTGGATCCTCCTCTCACAACTGTGTGGCTCAAGGTCTGGACCTGGTGGCTTGAGAAGCACATTGGCACGTGGGCATGCAGGCCCCAAATGCCAAAAACAGTGAGAGGTGGAGGAGAAGGGGCTGTGGTGTGTACTTCTCCTATGGGGGTGATTTCTCGCTTTCCCTCTCTCCGGTGAGCACATGTACCCTGTGACAAAATTTTAAAGAGAGAGAGAGAGAGGTGGGGGGGAAGGAAGGAAGGAAGGAAGGAAGGAAGGAAGGAAGGAAGGAGAAAGAAAGAGAAAGAAAGGGAAAAACTATTCATAGATTTAAAACTTTTTTGGTACCAAAATAAATTTATACTTTAATTTCACTTGTTCACAAATGTTTTGAGGTCTCCTCCCTCATAGCTCAGAGACAGAACAATAAAATGGAAAAAAGGACAGGAGACATAGAAAACCTACGACCCAGGTGGTCACCCCTTCCTGAGCTGCTTTCACTTCCTGCCACACCTGGAATCGCCCCCTTCCTCCTGTGCCTCATCATCTGAGCTGTGTGTAGGGCCAAAGAGCCCGAGCTGCAGGGCTCAGAGTGCCTCACCGCCCATGCTGCCTGTTGGCCAGGAAGTGGTCGTCATTGCCAGTTCCGAGCTGTGATGACAGTGAGCCCTGGACGTGGCCTGGAGTCGTGGCTCCCAGAGGCCACCATACTGCAGGCTGCTCAGGCAGAGCGCTCAGGTACCCGCTGCTTCTCAGCCTTCCCAGCGCGCACAGCACCAGTCGGGACCTCACGCGTGCCCAGGCTCACTGCCGGCAGGTGCTTCCATGCCCCAGTTCTGCCACACGCCTGGCCTCTCACCCTCTTGCTCTTAGAGAGGGAGGCTCTAGATCCCACAGAGCTATTCTCTGTGGTTTGAGTCCTGGATCCTGCGGCTTCAAAATCACATGAGGAGTGTGTGCATGTGTGCCTGAAATCCCCAGGGAGAATAGAGGAGAAGGGACTGCAGGGTGGCCATCCCCGGGAGTGGGGGGGTGATTCCTCACCTTCCCTCTCTCCATCTCTCTCTGGTGAGTGCAGGTGCCCTATAACTAAAACCAAGATTTAAAAGAAAGAAAGTCTGATAACTACTTTATGACCAGAAATTAGCTAAAGAAATGTTCAGATATGGACACTCTTTTTTCTTTCCAAATTTGCCAGGGGTATGTGTACTTGCCAGAGAGAGAAGAGAAGGGAAATGAGAAAGCACCCCTGTGGGGGGTGGTCATGCCACTATCCCTTCTCTCCTTTCTCCCTCCTTTTGGGATTTTGCACACACACACACACACACACACACACACACACACACACATGATCTGGCATATTTTCCCAGCTGCTGGGTCTGACACTCAAACCATACAATTAGCCTTGTGGAGACCAAGAGCCTGAACCACCAAGCCACCGGCTGGCCCTGGACCATAGACCTTTACTTGTATGCAAGAACAGTCAAGAAAGAGTGCCCAGATTCACAACCTGTCTCTGCCACTTCCAAAGCAAATTACTTTAGACCAGCTACTGAGTTTCCTGCACCTCAGTTTCCTCATGTGGCGGTAAGGTTGAAATAACTTAAAACAAGCAAAATACTTTAGAAAGTGAGCACTCGATAAATCAGAGGGGGCAAAGCATTCAACATGGTAAAAAGCCAGGGCAAGTTTACTACCGTTGTGGTGACACATTAAATGTAAAAATTATATATACGTTAGTTCCAATCCCTATACAAAGGCATGTGTATTTAAACAGATCTGTCCCCTCCCTTACTGCTCTCTGCCATCCTGATTTTTTTTTTTTTTTTGACACTCGTAGCTGCTACAGTAGACCAGTGCATGAACGGCCAGTCCCTCACCGCTGCCTACACTGGCCTCTGAACCGTATAACGTGACAGATCTCACTGAGAGGTGATGTGTGTCCCTGTCCTTGACTATGAGTGAAGCCATGGGGCCTGCCTTGGAAGTGGGGTATTAGAAGACATGTCTTCTTTTTTTTTTTTTTTTTAAAGAGGTTTTTGCCTTAGGGCACATGCACTTGCCAGGGAGAGAAACAGAGACAATGAGAGAGAAAGTGAGAAATCACCTCCCAGAAGGGATGGCCACACTATAATCCCTTTTCCTCTGTTCTTCTGGGATCTTGGGACACACACACACACATGCGCGCACGCCTGGTGTGATTATCAAGCCACCAGGTCCAAGACTCGAACCGTACGTAGTCAGTCATGTGGGAGTCCAGCAATATGACCGCTATTCCGTCTGTTGGCCCCTAGGAGACATTTTATAAGCAGAGGCCACCACTAGCTCTTGTGAAATTGCTCTCCTGCATTAGCGTAAGAAGGATCAGGGGCTGGCAGGTGGTGTGGTGGTCAAGGTTGACGTCCACATGGTCGACCACGGTTCAAGTACCAGATCTGGCAGTTGCTTCCTCTCTCTCTCTGGTCAAATTGATGAATAATAATAAATAAAGTTAGAGAAATGATTCTTTTTTAAAAACAAACCAAAAAAGGGAACCAGCAGTTAGTGTAATGGCTATGTCGCTGGACTCCCACGTAGTCGACCGCGGTTCGTGTCCCGGACCCGGTGGCTTAAAACTCACGCCGGGCGCGTGTGCGTGCGTGCCCAAGATCCCGAGAGGAGAATGGAGGAGAAGGGATTGCGGCGTGACCATCCCCCCTGGGGGGTGATTTCTCGCTTTCTGTCTCTATGTCTCTCTCTGTCTGTCTGGCGAGCGCACGCGCCCTACAGTGAAAATCTCTAAAAAAAAAAAAAAAAAAAACCTCAATATTCGTAAAAGAAAAATGACAGAATCCAGAGTCTCCACAAATTAACATCTTTCAATGCCCTGGATAAGATCCAAATTTCCAATATGCGAAGAATCAGGAAAATGGAAGATATTCTTAAAATAAAAGAAAATCAACTGAGACCCATTTTGAGATGACTCAGATGTTAGAAATACCAGACAAGGATTTTAAAGACACTATTGTAACTATGTTCAGTAAAGTAAAAAGAAATATAATTATAATGAGTTAAAAAGTAAGAAATCCCTACAGAGAAAAGGAAACAATAAAAACGAAGAACTCTAAAGGAAATTTCAGAACTGAGAAATATAATGCATTAGATGAACACGATAGACAACTGGAGATGGAGGCAGCAGCTCTGTGGTCTGGTGGTTAAGGTGGCTGAGTCCCACATGACCAACCATGTGGTTCAAGTCCCGGACCCTGTGGCTTGAGAAACATGCCAGGCACATGTGCTTAAGTGCCCAAAATCCCAACCGGAGGGAGAGACAGAGGAGAAGGGACTGTAGTGTGACCATTCTGCAGGGGGTGCTTGTCCTCCCCACTCTATCTCTTGTGAGTACACACATTCACTAGCAAGAGAAAGAGAGAGAGAGAGAAGAAAAGAAAGAAAACTGGAGACGACCAAGGAAAGAACAAACAGGGGTTAAAATCACAAGAGAAATTAGAAGAGATTTTCAACTAATTGCTTTCGCAAGTTCTTTCCTCTGTTGGACCTTTGAATACGGGCACACACACGTGCATGAACACAAATGGAAGGCCTCCTCCTGAGTTATACAATTTGATTACCTGCACGTGCTGAGGATGACTTTAAAAAACAAAATTTTTAGGAGTATTTTTTTGCTACAGGGTATGTGCACTCACCAGAGAGACAGAAAGCAAGAAATTACTCCCCCTAGGGGGAATGGTCACACCATCATCCCTTCTCCAGTCTCCTTTATGGAATTTTGGGCACACACACACACATGCCCGGAGTGAGTTTCAAGTCTTCAGGTCCAGGATTTGAACCATGGTTAGCCAGACGGGAGGCCAGCGACATAACCATTACATCATCTGCTGGTTCCGAAGACGACATTTTTATTAAAGAGCACAATGTGGAGACTTCAAACTTAAATGTCCCTTTCAACTATCATATTAAGAAAAAGAAACAAAGAGAACATTGGAAGTGAGGGTAAGAAAGAAAAGAAAATATTTTGAACCAATGGCAAAGAAAACACACTATAAAATTTATAGGATGCAGTCAAAGCAGTGTGTAAAGGGAAATTTGTACCTTTATATATTTATATTTGTAAATAAAAGAGCAAGAACCACTTTTCTAACTGCTGTATCCCTAGGACCTAAAATGAGTCCCACTGTTTCGCAGGTACCCAATAATAATTAATTAATGATTTATGAGAAGTTTTTGCTGTAGGGTACATGCACTTGACAGAGAGACAAAGAGAGAGAAATCACCCCCCAGGGGGGATGGCCACACCGCAATCCCTTCTTCTCCATTCTCCTCTCCGTTTCCTGGGCATGCATGCACACGCGCCTAGTGAGAATTTAAGTCACCAGGTCCGGGACTTGAAGCACAGCTGACTGCATGAGAGTCCAATGACATAGCCATTATACCAACTGCTGGACCCCTGATAAAAATTTATTAAATGAACAAATAAATTACTGAACAAAAGACTGAACAAATGAAGAGATTCCTAAATGCCAACAAGGGCATCTGGATGACAGGATTAAGAATGACTTACTTTCTTTTCTATACACTCCTTTTTCTGTGTTAATTTTTTTAAAGTAATATATAATATGTTTTAATTAGAGGAGCTTTTTTTCTAACCTCCATGACCCTTCCCTGGAAGAAATAAAAGAATTAGAGCCAACTGAAATCATACTTGAGTGAGATAGCTAGGATGGAATACTACAATACTTAAGCTCTTATACAAAGAGGGTTAAAAAAAAAAGTTTTGTCCTATTGGATGAAAATCTTTTCTCTATTTACTGGTTTCAGGGAGAGAAAGAAAAGGTACAAATTTAATTAACTGAAGAAAGTTACTGTACCTCTCTCAATTCCAACTGCAAATGGCTTCAGGAATCAGAGTGTGAGAAGGCTGCTCAGACACGCCACCACTGCGGGCAGCAGCAAAACACCACACAGAACCTTCCCGTTGGGGTTTTTCTCTTTCCTTGACCCAGTCCAACATAGTCTAAAGCAATGAGTTATCGAGCAATAGTTTCTGTTTTTTTGGTTTTACCTCTCTCTTTTCTAAGAAAGCTGCCAGAAAAGCAAAGCATTTTCTTCCTCCACAAGGATCTTGCTTAAGTAAGAATACAGCTTGTCTCCAGGGAAACATGCATCACTAAGGGACTCCGGTAATCTGGGTCAGAACAGGCTACACCTTTTTCTCCTTTCCCCTTTCCTTCTGGACATGAAGTTCCCCTAAAGTCTAGTTTTAGGGTTTTTTTTTAAAAATTATTATTATTCTTTACTTTCTTCCTTTTCATTACATTCAATTACAGTAATTTTTTTTTTTCGAGAGAGATATTTGCTATAGAGCACATGCACTCACCGAAGAGACAGAAAGCGAGAAATCACCCCCTGGGGGAATGGCCATGTCACAATCCCTTCTCTTATTGGGATCTTGGATAGGCATGCACATGTGTCTGGCATGAGTTTCAAGTTACCAGGTCTGGGACTCAAACTGCAGTCAGCCATGCGGTAGTCTGGTGATGTAACCGTTATGCTATCTGCTGGTCCCTATAGTATATCTTTACAGCACACAAAATGAATTTTTCCAGCATGAATATTCTATATATTAGTCCAGCCAAAGATATTACCATATACATGATCATCGACAGATAATTTTCCATTTTTGTGTGCATTAAATGGAAAGCATAAAAACATAAGAGCAGGACCAGCAGTTAGCATAATGGCTATGCTACTAAGCTCCCAAGTAATCGATCATGATTTGAGTCCCGGACCCAATGGCTTAAACTCACAGCGGGTGCGTGTGCGTGCGTGCGTGCCCAAGATCCCAAGAGGAGAATGGGGGAGAAGGGATTGTGGCGTGACCATCCTCCCTGGCGGGTGATTTCTCGCTTTCTGTCTCTCTGTCTCTCTCTGTCTTTCTGGCGATCGCACACGCCCTACAGCAAAAACCTCTTAAAAAATAAAGATTAAAAATAAGAGCAACTGTGGATACTAGAGACAGTGTGGGAGGAGAGTGGGAAATGGAAGGAGGGTGAGAGGGTGAAAATCCAGGAAAAAACTCTAGTTGTATAAAAGTAGAAGAGACCCTTACTTGCACTTCATATTTTTAGTTGTTTTTCTATATTATGAAAAAAAGCATATGTATGCTCATGAGAAAGAGAAATGTCCCCAATGAGACCTGGTTATGCCACAATCCTTTTTCCTTCAATTCTCCACCCCATCAGGACCCTAGTCACACATGCATGCAGCTGGTCTACACGCCATCAGGCAGGATGCGAACCCAGTCAGCCATGCGGGACTGTGCTTCCTCTGCACCACGCTTACCTGCTCCACTATGGGACTGGCCCTCGCTCTTCTTTTGAAATAATTATTACAAATCAATTAATAGAATAAATCAATATATAGGGAATGCATATAAATTAAGTGCACTGCTAAGTTCTTGAGTAATTAAAGTCATTTAAATGTGCTTCTAAATCCCGATTCCACCCAGCTGTGGTGGCACAAGCAGTAGTATGCCAAATGGCAGAGCTGGAAGCCACATGGTGACTGTGGTTCGAATCCACAGCCTGGTCAGCATGGAACCAGGTACACAAGCAAGTGCCAGGATTCAACAGGCTGGAGGGCTGGAGGAAGGAGATCATGGCTTCCATTATTTCCTTGGAGGGTGCCCCCCACTCCTTTCTCTTTCTCTCTATGCATGCATGCACACCCACATGCACACACTCTATCATGAAGAGAGAAAGCAAGTTCAATCCCCAGGTTCCCTTGCTGGCTCAGTAAAGGTGGGAGGTGGCAGTTCCACTCTGCTCAGTCATGCACTGAGAATCCCGACCAGGCTTCATGTGCTAGACTTGGGAAAAGATGGCCAGGCAGCCAAGCTGAATCACTGGGAGTCCTCTCCATGAGAAGTAGCGACACCCCTCACACTCTGTCCAGCCCTACCCCTCTGTTGATGGGAATCTCAGAAGCTACACTGATCAATCCAAACCTCTGCAAACAAAGCAATACGGATCTAGAAAATTAATAACTACTCAATAAAGCACGGCTTACCACAACCTTCTGGCTCTAGGAACAGAAATGTATCTTAAAGCCACTGAGAAGCACTGGCAAGCCACAGATTTGCAGAGCAAAAACTCAGCTTAAATGGAAAAGAAGAAAATCAAACGACAAACGAAATTAGGCTATACCTGGCCTAACAATCGTATGAAGCGAACAAAGGAATAAACCAGGGAGTATTTAGACCAGGAGTGGAAAATCCCCAAGCCCCAACTCTGAAGTGCCTGATCCAAGTCAGCACCGAATTACTCCTTGAAATAGTCTCTCCAGACCTAACTGCAGAAAGAAGCTGTTTGTCTCCATCGACCCTGGGCCAGCACTTGCACTGCAATCATAAGCAACATTTACGGAGGCGAGACCCAGAAGGAAAATCGTTTTCTGAAAGCGTGAAGCTGGTGAAGAGGCACCGCTCGTCCGGAGGAACTCTAGGCTGAGGCCGCAGGTGCCCCCAGGGGCTGACTGGGCTGTTCCAGATCTTGGGCAGTTGAACCCACGGTGAGAGTCACCGACCTCAGGGTCATCTAAAAGCTGCCTGCCCTGGCAGAGGGTGCTCTCCAACGGACTCTGGGGTCTCTTATTCTGCAAAAGAAAACTTTCACTGTGGGCCTGCTGTTACACTAAGTCTTCAGCATTGTACGATAATGACGAAGCCTGCAGGCCGTGTGCTTTCTTAGAAAGGAGAGGGCTTTCTAGTAATTGCAGCTTTCTAAAAATGGAATTCATTGCCTTGGGAGATTGAGTTCCCTACTTCTGGACAGGGTCCACCGGAAGCTGGTGACCAAGTGGCTAGGACATTACAGAGGGGACCTGGGCACCGGTGGCAAGCGGATTAGATGACACAAAGATCCCGTCCAGTTGAAGGATCTAAGAAAATGGAGGTCACTATCAAAGAAACTCCAGAGAAAACGCACTCTTGCCTCAAATCATCTAATCATTTCTAGGGGGGAAATGTAGGTTTTTCTGGGCCAGCAAGCAACATGGAGGTTAAGGTGCTGGATCCCACTTAACCGACTGTGTGGTCAGGTCCTGGACCTAGCAGCCTGAAAAACACACAGGGTGCGTGTGTGCGCATGCCCAAAATCCTGAGAAGAGAAGGAGAAAAAGGGATTGTGGCCTGGAGGGTGATTCTCTTTTCCTCTCTCTATTCTCTCTCTCTCTCTGATGAGCACATGCATCCTACAGCAAACTGAGAAAGAAAAAGTAGGTTTTTCTGGTCACCCCATTTTCCAGAAAGACACATCTCCACACTCTCGTATATTTCCACAAACCAAGTACAAACAGTTAAGATCCCATTACAACAAATACTCTAACAGCCCCTGAAAATTGCCGAGGGATCTTCAGGCATGGGATTCCCATGCACAGTGACCCCCCCACAAAAATAAGCTCGTACTAGTTTTTGCACTAGAAACACTAGAGGATGCAATATCTGCATGTGTTGGGGTCAGTGGACCTGTGTGTAGACAAACGAGAAGCAACAAATGTGACTGAACCTAACGTCTGAGTCTCCTGAAAACCTACGCAGGTGGTGTGGTGGCTAAGGACGCTGGATTCCCACATAGCCGACCGTAGATCAAGTCCCGGTCTGGCGGCTTGCTTTCTTCTCCCTCCCCCTTTATCCCCGTCTCTGTCTCTCTCTCTTTCTCTGGTCAAATTAAATAATAATAAGTGGAATTAAGATAAATAAATAATTCTTTAAAAAAAAAACATACACAGAATACCGGAGGATGGATCAGGTACAGTGTCAGCGTCAAAGCAAACCCACATGGATGAGGACAGCTGCAGTCTGGTGCAGGTTTCTTGGCTACAGATATTTCCATGTGAGGCCCCATGCTTCCGCATCCGAATCCTAAACTCGTTGGAGCCCTCTACTCGCTCACGGGACTTTATATAACCAACCGTTCACTTTGTCATGACTGTCTGCCTTCGTGCCGGGAGTTCCAGAAAAGGAAGGCTCTCACTGTCTCCTTTGTGCCTTGCACCTTCATGTAGCAAATACAGAAAACAAATGACGGGGACCAGCAGTTAGCGTAATGGCTATGTCACTGGACTCCCACATAGTTGACCATGGTTCGAGTCCTGGACCCGGTGGCTTAAACTCACCCCAGGTGCGTGTGCGTGCGTGCTCAAGATCCCGAGAGGGGAATGGAGGAGAAGGGATTGCAGCATGGCCATCTCCCCTGGGGGGTGATTTCTCACTTTCTGTCTCTGTCTCTGTCTGGCGAGTGCACGCACTCAACAGCAAAAACCTCTCCAAAAAAAAAAAAAGAAAAGAAAACAAAAACCCATGTTTACCAAATAAAAGAGAACTTACATAGCTGCTACATTAAATCTGCGACAGTGAAGACATCTGAGACCAGTGGAGGAGGCTACGATGCAGACGGGCGAGGACATTCACAGATGGGTGTGTAAGCAGAAAGCCCTCTCAGGAATTCGGCACGCCTGATGATGTTCGTATGCCACCCACCGTTTGCTCTAAGGGATCTGCTTCCACGGATATCCTAGAAAAACGGGTTATGCTCACTAGACACGGACATTAGAAGGTCCACAGCAGCGCTGTTCATTGTCCCAAACTGGGAACGACCGAGTCTCCGTCGCGGTGAGGTGGGCTAGTCACCCCAGCACGTCTGTTCAGTAGAAATGAAAGTGAATGAACTAGAATGACGTGCGACGACACGAGTGAACCACACCAGCGAGACGGCGGAGGGAAACGACGGGCGGGGGGGCACAGGCTCGTGGCTTCCTTCACGGAAATACGCGGGGTGAGCCAGGCAGAATGACGTTTCAGGGATACAGAAGCAGAGGACAAGTTCTCCTAAGCCACTGGCGGAAAAGGCTGAAACTCCCACAAACGCTTCCAAAGAGGAGGAAAAAAGAGAACTTGGGATGCAAGGATAGAGTCTCAGGACAGACCAGTAGGGCA
Source organism: Tupaia belangeri chinensis (assembly GCF_000334495.1). Classification (NCBI taxonomy): domain Eukaryota; kingdom Metazoa; phylum Chordata; class Mammalia; order Scandentia; family Tupaiidae; genus Tupaia; species Tupaia belangeri. Next base: position 1,007,454 of record NW_006203463.1, on the reverse strand, counting down.
AGAAATGACAAAGTTCACACATCTCCTTAATGAACAGAACAAAGAAACCCTCAAGGACAGTGTAGATGTTCAAATCCAACAAGGCTTATAAAAGATGAAAGGTCAAGGTCAGTGTATTATAAAAGCACAAAGTAGGGCCAGAGGGTGGCCCAAGAGTAAACGTGATGCTCTTCAGGGCTGACCTGAACGGAAGGGCTGCAGGATCGTGTCCAGAGACCTCCCTGAATGTACCAGACACACTAGGCCCAGGGCTGGCTGAGGCTAGGGAAAGGGCACAGGCCCAGGATCCTCTTATTTTTTTAAGATTTCTATTACAGGGTGCATGCACTCATCAAAAACACAGAGAGAGACAGAAAGCAAAAAATCACTCCAGGGGGGATGGCCACAACGCAATCCCTTCTCCTCCATTCTCTTCTTGGATCTTAGGCACTCATGCACACACACCTGGTGTGAGTTTCAAGCACTGGGTCTGGGACTTCAACTGAGGTTGGCCATGTGAGAGCTCAGCACCTTAACTGCTACTCCATCTGCTGGTCCCAGCCCTGGGATCCTCTTAACGGGGTTGTCTCTCTCATGGAAGAGATAAGTAAAATAAAACTTTAAATGAAAAACAAAAATACAAGGTAAGATGAATATCAGAATCTACTAATGCAACATAAGCAAGCTGCCATCCCCTAGCAAACCTGAAAAAATCTATGCATCATTTCTCAGCCGTTCTATTTCCTAGGAGATACCCCCAAGAGACTTGCATAAGCAGGTGTGAGCAACACTGTGGACAAAGCCAAAAACTGGCACAGGACAACAGGATGGGAAACTGGCATAGGAAAATGGCATGAAAGAATAAACTGGCCTATAAATAAACGGAAAGAAAGTGGTATATTTCTATAATGGTATACTAAAAAATAATGAAAATGAATGAACCATGCTACTGATACATACCAAGAAATGGCTGAATCATAAAACCCAATATTTTCTTAGTTGCTAGAGGAGGCTGGAGCCTGGCAAGTGGCATGGTGGTTAAGGTGCTGGATTCCCACATAGCTGGCCACAGTTCGAGTCCCGAACCCAGCGGCTTGCTTCTCACTCAGTGTGTATGTGTGTGTGTGTTTATGTGTCTCTCTCTGGTCAAATAAAAACATAGTAATAATAATGATAAATAAAATTAAATAAATAATCATTAAAAAGATTGCTAGACAGTATGTGCACTAGCAAGAGAGAGTCAGAGGAGTGTTGAAAGCACCCCCCTCCAGTGGGGCATGGTTACATTGTAATCCCTTCTCTTCCATTTCTCCATCCATGCCCAGCATGTCTTTCAAGCCTCTGGGGTCAGGATTCAAAGCTGTATGGGATCTGGCTCCCTTAACCCTTAGGCTATAGGCCAGCCCAAATAACATCTAACAACAGCGAGTTTAGAAAACATGTGTGTGATTCTATTGTGGAAGGCCGCATATTAGATCCTGCACGTGAACAACTGTTCGTCCATATCATTCCCTTACCCTAACGTGGCTGTCTGCTTCTGTAAACCTGCTTGCTCTTCCCATGAGAAAACAGCTTGTGCTAGCCACAGAAAACCGTACCCGGGATGACATCCTGTAACTGCTACAGTCTGTGCTAACTAGCCCGAAACCCTTTCGTTTAGCAATGTGGCTGCTTGCATGGAAACCCCACTCCCCTCAGAAATAATTAACCTGCTTGATTCAGCTCCTGTAACTGCTTGCATAAGAGCCCCTGGTAACTGACCCCCTATTCAAAAGACTACTCAAACTTCGGGTGGGGCAGCAGTTCTGACTCACAGCCCCCGAGCCTCAGGCTGTAGTCGCTGGCCAGCTAATAAAGACTCCCTTTAAACTTAATCTGGCTTTGGTGGCCGTTCATTTGGTGGCATTCTACAACTCTATCCAGAACTGAATAAATGCCTAGGAACATACATGCACATGAATATAAAGCCATAAGGAAAAATAAATATTTATACACAAAATTGAAGCCACTGGTTACTTCTTGGTTAAAGAGCACGAACTGAGAAGTAAATTACATTACAAAGAAGCAGACGGAAGGTTTCAGGGTTATTTGTAATGTTCCATTTCTTAATCTGAGTGTTAGGCATATGAGTATTTCTTTCACTATTCTTTAAAATGAGTATATAGCCATAATACGTATATGTTGATACGTGCACACACACACACACACCCACACATAGATGTACTACACTTCTTTTTACAAAAGTGCTATGTTTCTTAATTAAAAAAAATAATCTCAGAACTACCAGTCTAGGCCAGGCTTTACTATAAACCACTCCTCAATCCTAGCTCATGAAATAAGTCAGAATCTTTTCCCGTAATCTCTAGTTTCCCACTTCAAGAAACAGGATAAACCTTCTCACTCACTCACTCACTCCACTACCTATCTAGCAATTACTGCTGTGTGCCAAGCACTGCTGAAGCTCCGGCGAGAAGCAAAGCGGACATCAGACCAGTCCTTTTCAGTCTTACGATGTAGCGGGGAAGAGCAATACTACGTAAAAATACCACAGGTAGAAACACGCACGCCACCAAGCGCTCCCACAGAGAAGCAGGGTCGTGAGAATACAAGGAGGCCTCATTAAGCTGGTCTTCCTGGAGGGCTCTCTCGGGAGCAGACCCGAGTCAGAGGGCTTAATCAAGCCAAGAGAGCGGGCAGTGTGCACGTCGACGGGAACGGCAGGTGCGAAAGACCTGCCAGAGAGCGCCTGCAAGGCCTGAGGGGCTCCTCGCAGCCGGAGGAAGGAGGGCAGGGAGGGCTGCGCTACAGAGGTCACGAGCCAGGTCATGGAGGGACCTGTGGGGCGTGTGTGAAACCAGAGGGCACTACGGTGCTTCAGTGAGGAGACTGACACGGAGGGGGCAAGAGGAAGCCGGAGAAGCCAGCGGGAAGTCCCTGTAGTCATTTCACTGAGGCTGGAGGCCACTGGTTGATGGGTGGCCCTAGGGAGAGGAGGGCCGTGGGGACCATGGGAAGTAGACAGGTTACAGACTTGGTGACGAGAGATATTAGCGAGCTAAGGTGAGGCTGGTGCCTAGGAGTACATCCTTCCTGAAAGAAAAAGAAAACACCACAAACCTACAATACAGCCCTAATTTTGATGTCTAAAAGTATACAGTTATTCTGAAAATAAATTGACTATTTAAAAAAAAAAAACTACAATGGATTTAAACACATGAAATACATTAAAATTCATGAGTTCATCACTCAACAATCACATGAAAGACTGAAGAAAAGGTAAAGTTTGTCAAAGATCCCAGCATTGCTGGAGAAATGGTAAGAGTCAAGGATGCATTAGACAATTTCTCTAATCTCTGGGGGAGAGCTAAGAAAATCTGGAACTAACAATATAATAGATGCAAAAAAAAAAAAAAAAAAAAATCAAAAGAGGAAGGAGAGACCAGCAGGTGGCATGGTGGTTAAGATGCTAGACTCTGAAATGGCCAATCACAGTTCAAGTTCTGAACCTGGTGGCCTGAAAATCCTGCTAGGCATGTGTGTGAGTATGCCAAAGATCCTGGGAGGAGAAGGGAGGAGAAAGGACTGTGTCTTGGCCAGTCCCCTGAGGGGTGATTTCTAACCTTCCCTCCCATTCTTTCTGTCTCTCTCTCCAGAGAGAACATGTGCTCTATGGCAAAAATCTTAAAAAAAAAAAAAAAAAATTAAATAAATCTAAAAGAAGACAACATATAAAATACAGGGATCGGGCGCCATCGGGTGGCTTGATGGTTAGGGTGGCTGGATCCCACACAACTGAGCGGTTAGTTATGTTCCAGACCCAGTGGCTTGGAAAAACATGCCAGGCATGGGTACTCATGCCAAATGGCTTGGAAAAACATGCCAGGCATGGGTACGCATGCCAAAATCTCAAGAAGAGAACAGAGAAGGGATTGCAACATGGCCAGCCCCAGGGTGCTTTTTCACTCTCGCCCCCCTCTGGCACGTATTGCAACATGGCCAGCCCCAGGGTGCTTTTTCTCTCTCTCGCCCCCCTCTGGCACGTACACACACTCTATAGCAAAACAAAACAAAACAAAACAAGGTGGGTTGAATAAAACAAGAGGGTGGAAACATACTCGCATTTTACGACATAGGCTAAACACCACCACAAGAACGTTTCCAGAACGTGGCAAATTCTATTAATGTAAACAACCTGATTTCTTTTTTTTTTTTTTTTTTTGGAGAGATTTTCACTGTAGGGCGCGTGCGCTCACCAGACAGACAGAGAGAGACAGAGAGACAGAAAGCGAGAAATCACCCCCCAGGGGGGATGATCACGCTGCAATCCCTTCTCCTCCATTCTCCTCTCAGGATCTTGGGCACGCACGCACACGCGCCTGGTGTGAGTTTTAAGCCACCAGGTCCAGGACACGAACCGCAGTCGACTACGTGGGAGTCCAGCGACATAGCCATTACGCTAACTGCTGGTTCCCAACAACCTGATTTCTTCAACAAATAAACTGAAAGGAGAAAAACGGTGGTGGTGGTGGCGGAGGTGAGGGTAAAGTATACCGACAAAATACAACGTCTGGGCCATGTTTGGATACTGAGTTGAATGAATCAACCACTTAAAAAAAGAAAGACATAATCAGAAAATTTTGAACAGTCAATAAATGATAGAAACAAATTATTTCTATGATAATATTATTATAACGTATGATGATGCTTTTGTACTTTTAAAAAGACTTCTTACCTTTTAAAGATACATAACATGGTGATGAAGAAATTACAAACCAAATGACATGTTACCTGGGATTTGCTTAAACATATATGAGGACTTAAAAACAATCTGTGGAAAAATGGAATTAAACTACATTTTGGTACAAAACAATTTTGAAATCATGTAGTTTTTCATAATATGAAGTCTTTTTTGTTGTTAGGTTTTGTTTTGTTTTGTTTTGTTTTTGAGAGGTGTTTGCAATAGGGCGCGTGCACTCACCAGAAAGACAGAGAGAGGCAGAGAGACAGAAAGTGAGAAATCACCCCCCAGGAGGTATGGCCATGCCACAATCCCTTCTCCTCCATTCTCCTCTTGGGATCTTGGGCATGCACACACAGGCACCCGGCATGAATTTAAGCCACTGGGTCCAAGACTCGAACCGTGGCTGACTACATGGGAGTCCGGCAACGTAGCCATTACGCCATCTGCTGGTCCCCATAATATGAAGTTTTTGAAGAACCTTCAAAAGTCAGTTTTTGAGAGGGGAGGCAGAATGTAAGGAAGAGATAATCAGGACAGGCCAAAGTGGTAACAGTCATAGATCCCAAGCAATATTTTATTACACTACTCCCCTTACTTTTGTATTCGAATTATACTGGAATACAAAGTATAACGTTTAGAATAGAGGGAGAAAGGGAAGGAAGGGGTGAGGAGGGGTGAGGAAGAATGGAGACAGGGGAGAAGTTCTCTAAATGCATATATAGAAAAAAGATTCTAGCAGGATATATTTTTAAATGATCACATTGTTAGCTTTGAACAAATGTGATCACGATTTTCAGACACTGTTACGAATGTGTCATCTCAGGGTAGAAAGGTCACTGGTCATTTTCAGTCTTATTTTGCTTAGCCATGCTTCCAGTTGTTTCTACAATAAGCAAATCAGGATGTTGATTTTAAAACTATTTAAAAAGACAGAAAACAGGTATTGCCAAAAAAAAAAAAAAAAAAAAAAAAAAAGCCAGCCCCTTCAAATAGCTGTAGATATGTCAAGCTATCTTGTAATGAGCTGAACATCCGTGTCCTTCCAAAACTCATGCTGAAGCCTCAATCCCTACTGTGATGAGCTAAAGACGGGGCCTTTGGGAGGTAACCAGGTCAAGAGGGTGAGCCCTCGATGGGACTGTACTCTTAGAAGAGACGTAGGACAGCAGGAGCCTCTCCCACCCCGCCACATGAGGAGGACACACCAACAAGCCACGAGCAGGTTCCTCAAGAAGCTGGCCCTGGGGC